>NW_028153924.1:32500-50000 GCF_964211835.1 Anser anser
CGGCGGACCACCCGCCGGCTTCCCGCCGCTTTTCTCCACAGCTCTTTCTTTTCCCAGCGACTCGCGCGCGCGAGACCGCTTCTCGCTGCCCGGCGGGGCGAGGGGGGGGGCGGGAGGGAGTCGGCAGGCAGCTAAGGTTGACCAGTCGACAGAACCGACCCCCGAGCCCACGCCGCCACCGACGCCGCGCGACCCCTTTTCGTGCGCCGGCTCCCCCAGCCGCAAGTGCTCGCTCAGCACCGCTTCAGGAGCAGAGTCCCCGCTCTCTCCTATAGACGGACACAAAAGTCACCGCCCCCGAAAAGCTCCAAGACCTTTTCAAGAGACCCGCAGCGAGGCACCCGAGAGCAACCGACTTTTACCTCGACGTAACTGGAGGCAGAAAGAAACAGCGACGCCTACGACACCTTCCGAGCCGTCTCACGACCTACTCATCTACCGCTAGCCCCACGGCACGCCGCCAAGTCCCGTCCGAGTCAGGGTAGACGTGGCCGCCGTTCCCACAGCCCGACCGTCAGCGACCTCCTCCAGGCGGGCAGACGGGGCGCCCTCGGTAGGACACGGGTAGACCAGGCGGCCACAGGGGGACACGGTACACCTCCCGACCGCGGGAGGACACGGGGAGACCCGCCGGCCGGGACCGAACGCCGTCGGTCTGCCTTCCTTCGCTTTTCGCACGGGCCGTTCCGGCCCTTTTCGGAACTTTTCGGGCCTTTTCGGACCTTTCCGGCGCTTTTCGATGCTTTTCGCGTGGACGGACCCACTCGGGAACCGCGCGACCGACCGACAGACGGATGCCTTCGGACGCGCGCGCGCGCGCGCGCGCCCGTCGGTGCCGGGCAGACCCCGACGCCGTTCTCGCGGCCGGCCCCGCTGCAGCGACCCCTACAGGTCGCCACGGGCTACGCAAACATGGCGACCGCGGCCGGGTAGACCTGGCGGCCGCGAGAGGACACGGGTACGTCAGGCGGCCGCGAGGGGGCGCGGGGGGGCCCGGTAGACCTGGCGGCCGCAGGAGAACACGGGGAGACTAGGCGGCCACAGGAGGACGCGGCACACCCGGCGACCGCAGGAGGACACCGGCAGACCCGCCGGCCGGGACCGAACGCCGTCGGTCGGTCTGCCTTCCTTCGCTTTTCGTACGGGCCGTTCCGGCCCTTTTCGGCCCTTTTCGGCCCTTTTCGGCCCTTTCCGGCGCTATTCGGTGCTTTTCGCGTGGACGGACCCACTCGGGAACCGCGCGACCGACCGACAGACGGATGCCTTTGGACGTGCGCGCGCGCGTCCGCCGGTGCCGGGCAGACCCCGACGCCGTTCTCGCGGCCGGCCCCGCTGCAGCGACCCCTACAGGTCGCCACGGGCTATGCAAACACGGCGACCGCATAGACCCGGCGGCCGCAGGAGGACACGGGGAGACTAGGCGGCCACAGGAGGACGCGGTACACGCGGCAACCGCAGGAGGACACCGGCAGACCCGCCGGCCGGGACCGAACGCCGTCGGTCGGTCTGCCTTCCTTCGCTTTTCGTACGGGCCGTTCCGGCCCTTTTCGGACCTTTTCGGGCCTTTTCGCACCTTTCCGGCACTTTTCGGTGCTTTTCGCCTGGGCGGACCCACTCGGGAATCGCTTGACCGACCGACCGACCGACGGACGCCTTTGGACATGCGCGCGCATGCGTCCTTCGGCTTCCGGGTAGACCCGGACGCCGTTCTCGGCCAGGCGTTTGCCTCTGACGTCAGAGCGACGGGCGGCCCGAGGCAACCGGGGGCCGCGGCCGCGAGCTCGCCTTCTCGAACAGCCGCCTCCCCGTAGCCCGGCTACCGGCCCCTATTCGCCTGGGGCGGGTTGGGCTGGGGGGGAGCGACTTTGCACCACGCTAAGCAACTACACGTTTCGTTTTCACAGCACTGTTTTGCTTCGATATGCTTCTCCTGCCACTGCTACGCGTTGCTTTTCCTGACCCTGCTTGACTATGCTTTTCCTGATAAGGCTTTCTTTTCCTTCCGAGGCTTTCCTTCGTCTCGCATTTCTTCCCTTTGCACTGCCGACCGTACCCGGCATGAGGGCCCTGCGGTCTTTGCCCCGCAGACGCCAGGAACCGGCAGGAGGGCTGGCCGCCAGCTCCTTGCATTTGCTTCGCTTCTCTTTGTTTCTCCTTGCTTTGCTTTGCTTTGCTCTGCTCTTCCGGGCACAGTTTTGCTTTTCCTTCTCTGCGTTCCTCTGCTGTTCTCGCCCCTGCTTTGCTTTCCTTTGCCTCAGATTGCTTTGCCTCAGATTGCTTTGCTTTTTTGTTGTTGTTGTTGTTGTTTCTTTTTTTCTTCTTCTTCTTTTTTTTTTTTTTTGTTAATATAGATACATATTCATTTTATTGCTTTGTTTTATTTTTGGACCTTTTGGCTTTGGTTTTCCTGGCCGCGCTTTGCTTTGCCTGGCCCTGCTTGTCATTTCTTTTCATTATGCCGCATTCTTTTCCCTAGCAGGGCTTTGCTTTGCCTTGCTCGGCTTTCCTCTTCATTTCTCTGCTCTCCTGTGCTGCGCTAGGCTTCCTTTGCAGACCGTCCCGACGATTTTGCCGATGAGGCGATCGGTATATTTCGGAACGCATAAACCCTCAGACACACAGCTGGGCCTCCCCGCAGCCCGGACACTGTCCCCTCGCAACTCGAGGGTGGGGGCAGCAGGCCCGGCCACCCGACATGGTCAGTTCTGTGGCCCCAGCCGTGTGGCCTGCCGCTAGGCGGTCCCCACTGCTGCCCGTCTGGGGACGGTGTTGGGTGAGGTTTTCAACGACGATCAGTAACTACATGATTCCCACAACTACATTGGATGGAAGGCAACAATCAATAAATAAATAAATAAATAAAGATAAAACCAGGTAAAGCAAGACATGGTTCTTGCCCACTGTCACGGCGGACTATGAGGTGTCAGGGAGGCCGGGGAGCGGGCGAGCAGGGTACAGCCACCGTCCGAGTCTGGCCGCCAGCTCTACGCGGCATGAGGGCCCTGCGGTCTTTGCCCCGCAGACACTGGGAACCGGCAGGAGGGCTGGCCGCCAGCTCCTTACATTTGCTTCGCTTCTCTTTCTTTTTCCTTGCTCTGCTTTGCTTTGCTCTGCTCTTCCGGGCACACTTTTGGTTTTCCTTCTCTCCTTTCCTCTGCTGTTCTTGCCCCTGCTTTGCTTTGCTTTGCCTCAGATTGCTTTGCTTTGCTTTGTTTGCTCTGTCTTTCCTGGCACTGCTTTGCTTTTCCTTGTGCTACTTCACTTTGCTTTGCTCTGCCTTGCACTGCTTTGCCTTTCCTGGACACGCTTTACTTTGCTTTTCCTGGCCCTGCTTTGCTTGTTGTCTTTTTTGCCTTTTTTTTTATTTTTTTTTTTTTTTTACTTTAGATACATATTCATTGCATTGCTTTGTTTTATTTTTGGACCTTTTTGCTTTGGTTTTCCTCGCCGCGCTTTGCTTTTCCTGGCCATGCTTTTTCAGGCCACGCTTTCCTTTCTCTTGCTCTGCTTTTATTCCTGGCACCTCTTGGTTTTACTTTCTCTGCTCTGCTCTGCTTTTCCTACGCCTGCAGTGCTTTGCCTTGCCTCAAACTGCTTTCCTTACTTCGCTCTACGTTTCCTGGCAATGCTGGGACTTTCCTTGTACCAGTTTGCACTGCTTCGCTTTGCCTTGCTCTGCTTTGCCTTTCCTGGCCACGCTTTTTCAGGCCACGCTTTCCTTTGTCTTGCTCTGCTTTGTATTCCTGGCACCTCTTGGTTTTACTTTCTCTGCTCTGCTTTGCTTTTCCTACCCCTGCTGTGCTTTGCCTTGCCTCAAACTGCTTTCGTTAGTTTGCTCTACCTTTCCTGGCACTGCTGGGACTTTCCTTGTACGAGTTTGCACTGCTTTGCTTTGCCTTGCTCTGCGTTGCCTTTCCTGACCATGCTTTTTCAGGCCATGCTTTCCCTTGTCTTGCTTCGCTTTGTTTTCCTGCCACGGCTTTGCTTTACCTTCTCTGCTCTGCTTTGCTTTTCCTACCCCTGCTGTGCTTAGCCTCGCCTCAAACTGCTTTCTTTACTCTGCTCTACGTTTCCTGGCACTGCTGGGACTTTCCTTGTACAAGTTTGCACTGCTTTGCTTTGCCTTGCTCGGCTTTCCTCTTCATCTCTCTGCTCTCCTGTGCTGCGCTAGGCTTCCTTTGCAGACCGTCCCGACGATTTTGCCGATGAGGCGATCGGTATATTTCGGAACGCATAAACCCTCAGACACACAGCTGGGCCTCCCCGCAGCCCGGACACTGTCCCCTCGCAACTCGAGGGTGGGGGCAGCAGGCCCGGCCACCCGACATGGTCAGTTCTGTGGCCCCAGCCGTGTGGCCTGCCGCTAGGCGGTCCCCACTGCTGCCCGTCTGGGGACGGTGTTGGGTGAGGTTTTCAACGACGATCAGTAACTACATGATTCCCACAACTACATTGGATGGAAGGCAACAATAAATAAATAAATAAATAAATAAAGATAAAACCAGGTAAAGCAAGACATGGTTCTTGCCCGCTGTCACGGCGGACTATGAGGTGTCAGGGAGGCCGGGGAGCGGGCGAGCAGGGTACAGACATGTTGTGGTTTAACCCGGCTGGCAGCTAAACACCACACAGCCGTTCGCTCACCCTCCCCCCTCCCTCTCTGGGATGGGGGAGAGAAACGGGAAAGTGAAGCCGGTGAGTTGAGATAAAGACAGTTTATTAAGACAGGAATATAAAAATATAAGGAATATAAGGAATATAATAATAACAATAATAATAACAATAGTGATAATGATAATAGTATTAACAATAATAATGTGTAAGAAAACAAGTGATGCACAATGCAATTGCTCACCACCCGCTGACCGATGCCCAGCCTATTCCCGAGCAGCCGGCCCCCCCACCCCGGCCAGCCACCCCTATATATTGTTTAGCCATCCGAGTCTGGCCGAAAGCTCTACCCGGCATGAGGGCCCTGCGGTCTTTGCCCCGCAGACACTGGGAACCGGCAGGAGGGCTGGCCGCCAGCTCCTTACATGTGCTTCGCTTCTCTTTGTTTTTCCTTGCTCTGCTTTGCTTTGCTCTGCTCTGCTCTTCCGGGCACACTTTTGCTTTTCCTTCTCTACTTTGCTCTGCTTTTCTTGCCCCTGCTTTGCTTTGCTTTGCCTCAGATTGCTTTGCTTTGCTTTGTTTGCTCTGTCTTTCCTGGCACTGCTTTGCTTTTCCTCGTGCTACTTCGCTTTGCTTTGCTTTGCCTTGCTCTGCTTTGCCTCCACTGGCCATGTTTTCTTTTGCTTTTTCAGGCCACGCTTTCCTTTGTCTTGCTTTGCTTTGTATTCCTGCCACGGCTTTGCTTTACCTTCTCTGCTCTGCTTTGCTTTTCCTACACCTGCTGTGCTTTGCCTTGCTTCCTCAAACTGCTTTCTTCCTTTTGCTCTACATTTCCTGGCACTGCTTTCCTTTTCCTTGTGCTACTTCACTTTGCTTTGCTCTGCCTTGCACTGCTTTGCCTTTCCTGGACACGCTTTACTTTGCTTTTCCTGGCCCTGCTTTGCTTGGTGTTTTTTTTGCCTTTTTTTTTTTTTTTTTTTAATTTAGATATATATTCATTGCATTGCTTTGTTTTATTTCTGGACCTTTTTACTTTGGTTTTCCTGGCCGCGCTTTGCTTTTCCTGGCCATGCTTTTTCAGGCCATGCTTTCCTTTGTCTTACTTTGCTTCGTATTCCTGGCACCTCTTGGTTTTACTTTCTCTGCTCTGCTTTGCTTTTCCTACCCCTGCTGTGCTTTGCCTCGCCTCAAAATGCATTCTTTACTTTGCTCTACGTTTCCTGGCCCTGCTGGGACTTTCCTTGTACGAGTTTGCACTGCTTTGCTTTGCCTTGCTCTGCTTTGCCTTTCCTGGCCATGCTTTTTCAGGCCACGCTTTCCTTTGTCTTGCTTCGCTTCGTATTCCTGGCACCTCTTGGTTTTACTTTCTCTGCTCTGCTCTGCTTTTCCTACCCCTGCTGTGCTTTGCCTTGCCTCAAACTGCTTTCTTTACTTTGCTCTACGTTTCCTGGCCCTGCTGGGACTTTCCTTGTACGAGTTTGCACTGCTTTGCTTTGCCTTGCTCTGCTTTGCCTTTCCGGGCCATGCTTTTTCAGGCCACGCTTTCCTTTGTCTTGCTTCGCTTCGTATACCTGGCACCTCTTGGTTTTACTTTCTCTGCTCTGCTTTGCTTTTCCTACCCCTGCTCTGCTTTGCCTCGCCTCCAACTGCTTTCTTTACTTTGCTCTACGTTACCTGGCACTGCTGGGACTTTCCTTGTACAAGTTTGCACTGCTTTGCTTTGCCTTGCTCGGCTTTCCTCTTCATCTCTCTGCTCTCCTGTGCTGCGCTAGGCTTCCTTTGCAGACCGTCCCGACGATTTTGCCGATGAGGCGATCGGTATATTTCGGAACGCATAAACCCTCAGACACACAGCTGGGCCTCCCCGCAGCCCGGACACTGTCCCCTCGCAACTCGAGGGTGGGGGCAGCAGGCCCGGCCACCCGACATGGTCAGTTCTGTGGCCCCAGCCGTGTGGCCTGCCGCTAGGCGGTCCCCACTGCTGCCCGTCTGGGGACGGTGTTGGGTGAGGTTTTGAACGACGATCAGTAACTACATGATTCCCACAACTACATTGGATGGAAGGCAACAATAAATAAATAAATAAATAAATAAAGATAAAACCAGGTAAAGCAAGACATGGTTCTTGCCCGCTGTCACGGCGGACTATGAGGTGTCAGGGAGGCCGGGGAGCGGGCGAGCAGGGTACAGCCACCATCCGAGTCTGGCCGCCAGCTCTACCCGGCATGAGGGCCCTGCGGTCTTTGCCCCGCAGACACTGGGAACCGGCAGGAGGGCTGGCCGCCAGCTCCTTACATTTGCTTCGCTTCTCTTTCTTTTTCCTTGCTCTGCTTTGCTTTGCTCTGCTCTTCCGGGCACACTTTTGCTTTTCCTTCTCTACTTTGCTCTGCTTTTCTTGCCCCTGCTTTGCTTTGCTTTGCCTCAGATTGCTTTGCTTTGCTTTGTTTGCTCTGTCTTTCCTGGCACTGCTTTGCTTTTCCTTGTGCTACTTCACTTTTTCACTTTGCTTTGCTCTGCCTTGCACTGCTTTGCCTTTCCTGGACACGCTTTACTTTGCTTTTCCTGGCCCTGCTTTTCTTGGTTTTTTTTTTTGCCTTTTTTTTTTTTTTTTTTTTTTTTTTTTTTACTTTAGATATATATTCATTGCATTGCTTTGTTTTATTTCTGGACCTTTTTACTTTGGTTTTCCTGGCCGCGCTTTGCTTTTCCTGGCCCTGCTTTTTCAGGCCATGCTTTCCTTTGTCTTGCTTCGCTTCGTATTCCTGGCACCTCTTGGTTTTACTTTCTCTGCTCTGCTTTGCTTTTCCTACCCCTGCTGTGCTTTGCCTCGCATCAAACTGCATTCTTTACTTTGCTCTACGTTTCCTGGCACTGCTGGGACTTTCCTTGTACGAGTTTGCACTGCTTTGCTTTGCCTTGCTCTGCTTTGCCTTTCCTGGCCACCCTTTTTCAGGCCACGCTTTCCTTTGTCTTGCTTCGCTTCGTATTCCTGGCACCTCTTGGTTTTACTTTCTCTGCTCTGCTTTGCTTTTCCTACCCCTGCTGTGCTTTGCCTCGCCTCACACAGCTTGCTTTACATTGCTCTACGTTTCCTGGCACTGCTGGGACTTTCCTTTTACAAGTTTGCACTGCTTCGCTTTGCCTTGCTCTGCTTTGCCTTTCCTGACCATGCTTTTTCAGGCCATGCTTTCCTTTGTTTTGCTTCGCTTTGTATTCCTGCCACGGCTTTGCTTTACCTTCTCTGCTCTGCTTTGCTTTTCCTACCCCTGCTGTGCTTTGCCTCGCCTCAAACTGCTTTCTTTACTTTGCTCTACCTTTCCTGGCACTGCTGGGTCTTTCCTTGTACGAGTTTGCACTGCTTTGCTTTGCCTTGCTCTGCTTTGCCTCCACTGGCCGTGTTTTCTTTTGCTTTTTCAGGCCACGCTTTCCTTTGTCTTGCTTCGCTTCGCTTTGTATTCCTGGCACCTCTAGGTTTTACTTTCTCTGCTCTGCTTTGCCTTGCCTCCAACTGCTTTCGTTACTTTGCTCTACCTTTCCTGGCCCTGCTGGGACTTTCCTTGTACGAGTTTGCACTGCTTTGCTTTGCCTTGCTCTGCTTTGCCTTTCCTGTCCGTGCTTTTTCAGGCCACGCTTTCCTTTGTTTTGCTTTGCTTCGTATTCCTGGCACCTCTTGGTTTTACTTTCTCTGCTCTGCTCTGCTTGTCCTACCCCTGCTGTGCTTTACCTCGCCTCAAACTGCTTTCGTTACTTTGCTCTACGGTTCCTGGCACTGCTGGGACTTTCCTTGTACAAGTTTGCACTGCTTTGCTTTGCCTTGCTCGGCTTTCCTCTTCATTGCTCTGCTGTCCTGTGTTGCTCTAGGCTTCCTTTGCAGACTGTCCCGACGATTTTGCCAATGAGGCTATCGGTATATTTAGGAACGCATAAACCCTCAGACACACAGCTGGGCCTCCCCGCAGCCCGGACACTGTCCCCTCGCAACTCGAGGGTGGGGGCAGCAGGCCCGGCCACCCGACATGGTCAGTTCTGTGGCCCCAGCCGTGTGGCCCGCCGCTAGGCGGTCCCCACTGCTCCCCGTCTGGGGACGGTGTTGGGTGAGGTTTTGAACGACGATCAGTAAATACATGATTCCCACAACTACAGTGGATGGAAGGCAAGAATAAATAAATAAATAAATAAATGCAGGGGGAAAAAAAAAAAAAAAAAAAACCAGGTAAAGCAAGACATGGTTCTTGCCCGCTGTCACGGCGGACTATGAGGTGTCAGGGAGGCCGGGGAGCGGGCGAGCAGGGTACAGCCACCGTCCGAGTCTGGCCGCCAGCTCTACCCGGCATGAGGGCCCTGCGGTCTTTGCCCCGCAGACACTGGGAACCGGCAGGAGGGCTGGCCGCCAGCTCCTTATATTTGCTTCGCTTCTCTTTGTTTTTCCTTGCTCTGCTTTGCTTTGCTCTGCTCTGCTCTTCCGGGCACACTTTTGCTTTTCCTTCTCTCCTTTCCTCTGCTGTTCCTGCCCCTGCTTTGCTTTGCTTTGCCTCCGATTGCTTTGCTTTGGTTCGTTTGCTTTGTCTTTCCTGGCAATGCTTTGCTTTTCCTCGTGCTACTTTGCTTCGCTTTCCTTTGCCTTGCTCTGCTTTTCTGGCCGTGCTTTGTTTGGTTTTGCTTTACTTTGCCTTCCCTCTTTGACACTGTTTTAGTTTTCCTCGTGCTGCCTTGCTTTCCCTTTCTCTGCTATGCCTTCCCTGCGCATGCTTTCTTTTGCTTTTTCAGGCCACGCTTTCCTTTGTTTAGCTTTGCTTTGTATTCCTGGCACTGCTTCTCTTTTCCTTCTCTACGTTGCTTTGTTTTCCTACCCCCGCTGTGCTTCGCCTTGCCTCAATTTCTTTCTTTCCTTTGCTCTACCTTTCCTGGCCCTGCTTTGTTTTTGCTTGTGCTACTTTGCTCTGCTTTGCTTTGCCTTACTGTCATTTGCCTTTCCTGGCCATGCTTTGCTTTGCTTTTCTTACCCCTGCTTTTCTTTCCTTTTCTGGCCCTGCTTTGTTTTACTTTGCTTCACTTTGCCTTGAATTCCAGACAGTGCTTTGCTTTGTCTTGTGCTGCTTTGCTTTGTTTTGCATTGCTGTGCTTTGCATTCCCTGGCCCTCATTTTTGTTTTTCTTCCCCCTCCCCCCCCCCCAACCCCCCCCCCCCCGCCCCCCCCCCGCCATGCTTTCCTTTGTTTTGCTTTGCTTTGTGTTCCTGGCTCTGCTATGCATTTCTTTGTGCTGTTTTGCTCTGCTTTGCTTTGCCTTGCTCTGCTTTGCCTTTCCTGGCCATGCTTTGCTTTGCTTTTTCTGGCCCTACTTTGCTTTGGTTTTTTTGTTTGTTCGGTTGTTTTTTTTTTTACCCTTTTTCCTTTGTTTTTTTCTGGCCGTGCTTTGCTTTTCCTTATGCCACTTTCTTTTCCCTAGCGGGGCTTTGCTTTGCCTTGCTCTGCTTTCCTCCGCATTGCTCTGCTCTGCTCTGCTTTGCTGCTCTAGGCTCCTTTTGCAGACCATCCCACCGATTTTGCCGACGAGTCGATCGGTGTATTTAGAAACACGTAAACCCTCAGACGCACACCTTGACCTCCCCCCACCTCGGCGACTGTCCCCTCGGAACTGGCGGACGAGGGGACAGGGATCTGGCCACCGGGCCGGGTCTATTCTGTGGCCCCCGCTGTCCGGCGAGCCGCCAGGTGGGCCCCGTTGCTATTCGTCTGGGGAGGGTGGGGGTTGCGAACGACGCTAAGTAACTACGTGATTCCTAAAAGTAAAGGGGGAAACAGACAACGATTATTATTATTATTACTACTACTGTTTTTATTATGTTTTCGTTATATATATATTTACTCTTATTTAGTACTTTCTTTTGTAATAACTCTTAAGTAGTATATATAATATTATATATCTATGGATCGTTTATGTAACGATAAAAAGCTAAAGCAAACCGGCCGGGCAGCCAGCCACACCGAGTCGCACAGGTGGCGAGCTGCTCGTGACCGAGCGGGAGCCTCTTATGTCAGAGCGGCCGGCGGCCGGAAGCAACCGGGGGGCCGCTGCCACACCCTCGCCTTCTTGAACGCCCGCCTCCCCGTAACCCGGCAACGGGCCCCTCCCTATTCGTCTGGGGCGGGTGGGGGGTGCGATTTCGGACGACACTAAGGAACTACACGTTTCGTATTCACAGCACTGTTTTTCTTTGCTTTGCTTTTCCTGGCCCTGCTTTGCTTTGCTTTGCATTCGTGGCACCGCTTTGTTTTTCCCGGCCCTGTTTTGCTTTGTTTTTACTGACCCCGATTCGTTTTGCTTTTCCTGGCCCTGCTTGACTTTTCTTTGCCCGATAAGGCTTTCTTTTTCCTCGCAGGGTTTGCTTTGCTTTGCCTTGCTCTGCTTTGCCTTCCCTGGCCCTGCTACGTTTTGCTTCTTCCGGCCACGCTTTCCTTTGCTTAGCTTTGCTTCGTATTCCTGGCGCAGCTTTGCTTTTTCTTCTCTGCTTTGCTTTGCTTCTCCTACCCCTGCTGTGCTTCGCCTCGCCTCAAAGTCCTTTGCTTTGCCTTTCCTGGCCCTGCTTTGCTTTTCCTTGTGCTACTTTGCTCTGCTTTGCTTTGCCTTACTGTCATTTGCCTTTCCTGGCCATGCTTTGCTTTGCTTTTCTTACCCCTGCTTTTCTTTCCTTTTCTGGCCCTGCTTTGTTTTACTTTGCTTCACTTTGCCTTGAATTCCAGACAGTGCTTTGCTTTGTCTTGTGCTGTTTTGCTTTGTTTTGCATTGCTGTGCTTTGCATTCCCTGGCCCTCATTTTTGTTTTTCTTCCCCCTCCCCCCCCCCCAACCCCCCCCCCACCGCCCCCCCCCGCCATGCTTTCCTTTGTTTTGCTTTGCTTTGTGTTCCTGGCTCTGCTATGCATTTCTTTGTGCTGTTTTGCTCTGCTTTGCTTTGCCTTGCTCTGCTTTGCCTTTCCTGGCCATGCTTTGCTTTGCTTTTTCTGGCCCTACTTTGCTTTGGTTTTTTTGTTTGTTCGGTTGTTTTTTTTTTACCCTTTTTCCTTTGTTTTTTTCTGGCCGTGCTTTGCTTTTCCTTATGCCACTTTCTTTTCCCTAGCGGGGCTTTGCTTTGCCTTGCTCTGCTTTCCTCCGCATTGCTCTGCTCTGCTCTGCTTTGCTGCTCTAGGCTTCTTTTGCAGACCGTCCCACCGATTTTGCCGACGAGTCGATCGGTGTATTTAGAAACACGTAAACCCTCAGACGCACACCTTGACCTCCCCCCACCTCGGCGACTGTCCCCTCGGAACTGGCGGACGAGGGGACAGGGATCTGGCCACCGGGCCGGGTCTATTCTGTGGCCCCCGCTGTCCGGCGAGCCGCCAGGTGGGCCCCGTTGCTATTCGTCTGGGGAGGGTGGGGGTTGCGAACGACGCTAAGTAACTACTCGATTCGTAAAAGTAAAGGGGGAAACTGACAACGATTATTATTACTACTACTCTTTTTATTATGTTTTCGTTATATATATATTTACTCTTATTTAGTACTTTCTTTTGTAATAACTCTTAAGTAGTATATATAATATTATATATCTATGGATCGTTTATGTAACGATAAAAAGCTAAAGCAAACCGGCCGGGCAGCCAGCCACAGCGAGTCGCACAGGTGGCGAGCCGCTCGTGACCGAGCGGGAGCCTCTTATGTCAGAGCGGCCGGCGGCCGGAAGCAACCGGGGGCCGCTGCCACACCCTCGCCTTCTTGAACGCCCGCCTCCCCGTAACCCGGCAACGGGCCCCTCCCTATTCGTCTGGGGCGGGTGGGGGGTGCGATTTCGAACGACACTAAGGAACTACACGTTTCGTATTCACAGCACTGTTTTTCTTTGCTTTGCTTTTCCTGGCCCTGCTTTGCTTTGCTTTGCATTCGTGGCACCGCTTTGTTTTTCCCGGCCCTGTTTTGCTTTGTTTTTACTGACCCCGATTCGTTTTGCTTTTCCTGGCCCTGCTTGACTTTTCTTTGCCCGATAAGGCTTTCTTTTTCCTTGCAGGGTTTGCTTTGCTTTGCCTTGCTCTGCTTTGCCTTCCCTGGCCCTGCTACGTTTTGCTTCTTCCGGCCACGCTTTCCTTTGCTTAGCTTTGCTTCGTACTCCTGGCGCAGCTTTGCTTTTTCTTCTCTGCTTTGCTTTGCTTCTCCTACCCCTGCTGTGCTTCGCCTCGCCTCAAAGTCCTTTGCTTTGCCTTTCCTGGCCCTGCTTTGCTTTTCCTTGTGCTACTTTGCTCTGCTTTGCTTTGCCTTACTGTCATTTGCCTTTCCTGGCCATGCTTTGCTTTGCTTTTCTTACCCCTGCTTTTCTTTCCTTTTCTGGCCCTGCTTTGTTTTACTTTGCTTCACTTTGCCTTGAATTCCTGACAGTGCTTTGCTTTGTCTTGTGCTGCTTTGCTTTGTTTTGCATTGCTGTGCTTTGCATTCCCTGGCCCTCGTTTTTTTTTTTTTCTTTCTTCCCCCCCCCGTCCCCCCCCCCCCCCCCCCGTCCCCCCCCCCCCCCCAGCCATGCCTTCCTTTGTTTTGCTTTGCTTTGTGTTCCTGGCTCTGCTATGCATTTCTTTGTGCTGCTTTGCTCTGCTTTGCTTTGCCTTGCTCTGCATTCCCTGGCCCTCATTTTTTTTTTTTTTTCTCCCCCCCCACCCCGGCCATGCCTTCCTTTGTTTGCTTTGCTTTGTGTTCCTGGCTCTGCTATGTATTTCTTTGTGCTGCTTTGCTCTGCTTTGCCTTTCCTGGCCATGCTTTGCTTTGCTTTTTCTGGCCCTACTTTGCTTTGTTTTGTTTTTTTTTTGTTTGTTTGTTTGTTTTTTGTTTTTTTTTTTTTTTTTACCCTTTTTCCTTTGTTTTTTCTGGCCGTGCTTTGCTTTTCCTTATGCCGCTTTCTTTTCCCTAGCGGGGCTTTGCTTTGCCTTGCTCTGCTTTCCTCCGCATTGCTCTGCTCTGCTCTGCTTTGCTGCTCTAGGCTCCTTTTGCAGACCGTCCCACCGATTTTGCCGACGAGTCGATCGGTGTATTTAGAAACACGTAAACCCTCAGACGCACACCTTGACCTCCCCCCACCTCGGCGACTGTCCCCTCGGAACTGGCGGACGAGGGGACAGGGATCTGGCCACCGGGCCGGGTCTATTCTGTGGCCCCCGCTGTCCGGCGAGCCGCCAGGTGGGCCCCGTTGCTATTCGTCTGGGGAGGGTGGGGGTTGCGAACGACGCTAAGTAACTACGTGATTCCTAAAAGTAAAGGGGGAAACAGACAACGATTATTATTATTATTACTACTACTCTTTTTATTATGTTTTCGTTATATATATATTTACTCTTATTTAGTACTTTCTTTTGTAATAACTCTTAAGTAGTATATATAATATTATATATCTATGGATCGTTTATGTAACGATAAAAAGCTAAAGCAAACCGGCCGGGCAGCCAGCCACACCGAGTCGCACAGGTGGCGAGCTGCTCGTGACCGAGCGGGAGCCTCTTATGTCAGAGCGGCCGGCGGCCGGAAGCAACCGGGGGCCGCTGCCACACCCTCGCCTTCTTGAACGCCCGCCTCCCCGTAACCCGGCAACGGGCCCCTCCCTGTTCGTCTGGGGCGGGTGGGGGGTGCGATTTCGAACGACACTAAGGAACTACACGTTTCGTATTCACAGCACTGTTTTTCTTTGCTTTGCTTTTCCTGGCCCTGCTTTGCTTTGCTTTGCATTCGTGGCACCGCTTTGTTTTTCCCGGCCCTGTTTTGCTTTGTTTTTACTGACCCCGATTCGTTTTGCTTTTCCTGGCCCTGCTTGACTTTTCTTTGCCCGATAAGGCTTTCTTTTTCCTCGCAGGGTTTGCTTTGCTTTGCCTTGCTCTGCTTTGCCTTCCCTGGCCCTGCTACGTTTTGCTTCTTCCGGCCACGCTTTCCTTTGCTTAGCTTTGCTTCGTATTCCTGGCGCCGCTTTGCTTTTTCTTCTCTGCTTTGCTTTGCTTCTCCTACCCCTGCTGTGCTTCGCCTCGCCTCAAAGTCCTTTGCTTTGCCTTTCCTGGCCCTGCTTTGCTTTTCCTCGTGCTACTTTGCTTTGCCTTGGTCTGCTTTGCTTTTCCTTGCCGTGCTTTGTTTTGTTTTGCTCTGCTTTGTATTCACCGCATCGCCTTGCTTTCCTTGGCCCTGCATTTTTTTTTTATTTTTTTTTTCTCTGTCCCTCTTTGTTTAGCTTTCCCTGGACCTGCTTTGCTTTGCTTTGCGTTCGCGGCACCTCTTTTCTTTTCCTGGACCTCCTTTGCTTGGGTTTTTCTCGCCCTTCTTTGTTTTGCTTTTCCCGGCCCTGCCTTGCTTTGTTTGGCTTTATTTCGTATTCATGACGCCGCTTTTCTTTTCCTGGACCTCCTTTGCTTGGGTTTTTCTCGCCCTTCTTTGTTTTGATTTCCTGGCCCTGCTTTGCTTTGTTTTTACTGACCCCGATTCCTTTTGCTTTTCCTGGCCCTGCTTGACTTTTCTTTGCCCGATAAGGCTTTCTTTTTCCTCGCAGGGTTTGCTTTGCTTTGCCTTGCTCTGCTTTGCCTTCCCTGGCCCTGCTACGTTTTGCTTCTTCCGGCCACGCTTTCCTTTGCTTAGCTTTGCTTCGTATTCCTGGCGCAGCTTTGCTTTTTCTTCTCTGCTTTGCTTTGCTTCTCCTACCCCTGCTGTGCTTCGCCTCGCCTCAAAGTCCTTTGCTTTGCCTTTCCTGGCCCTGCTTTGCTTTTCCTTGTGCTACTTTGCTCTGCTTTGCTTTGCCTTACTGTCATTTGCCTTTCCTGGCCATGCTTTGCTTTGCTTTTCTTACCCCTGCTTTTCTTTCCTTTTCTGGCCCTGCTTTCTTCTACTTTGCTTCACTTTGCCTTGAATTCCAGACAGTGCTTTGCTTTGTCTTGTGCTGCTTTGCTTTGTTTCGCATTGCTGTGCTTTGCATTCCCTGGCCCTCTTTTTTTTTTTCTTTCTTCGCCCCCCCCCCCTTCTCCCCCCACCCCCCCCCCCCCCCCCCCCCCCCGGCCATGCCTTCCTTTGTTTTGCTTTGCTTTGTGTTCCTGGCTCTGCTATGCATTTCTTTGTGCTGCTTTGCTCTGCTTTGCTTTGCCTTGCTCTGCATTCCCTGGCCCTCATTTTTTTTTTTTTTTCTCCCCCCCCCACCCCGGCCATGCCTTCCTTTGTTTGCTTTGCTTTGTGTTCCTGGCTCTGCTATGTATTTCTTTGTGCTGCTTTGCTCTGCTTTGCCTTTCCTGGCCATGCTTTGCTTTGCTTTTTCTGGCCCTACTTTGCTTTGTTTTTTTTGTTTGTTTGTTTGTTTTTTGCTTTTTGGTTTTTTTTTTTTACCCTTTTTCCTTTGTTTTTTCTGGCCGTGCTTTGCTTTTCCTTATGCCACTTTCTTTTCCCTAGCGGGGCTTTGCTTTGCCTTGCTCTGCTTTCCTCCGCATTGCTCTGCTCTGCTCTGCTTTGCTGCTCTAGGCTTCTTTTGCAGACCGTCCCACCGATTTTGCCGACGAGTCGATCGGTGTATTTAGAAACACGTAAACCCTCAGACGCACACCTTGACCTCCCCCCACCTCGGCGACTGTCCCCTCGGAACTGGCGGACGAGGGGACAGGGATCTGGCCACCGGGCCGGGTCTATTCTGTGGCCCCCGCTGTCCGGCGAGCCGCCAGGTGGGCCCCGTTGCTATTCGTCTGGGGAGGGTGGGGGTTGCGAACGACGCTAAGTAACTACTCGATTCGTAAAAGTAAAGGGGGAAACTGACAACGATTATTATTACTACTACTCTTTTTATTATGTTTTCGTTATATATATATTTACTCTTATTTAGTACTTTCTTTTGTAATAACTTTTAAGTAGTATACGTAATATTAAATATCTATCGATCGTTTATATAACGATAAAAAGCTAAAGCAAACCGGCCGGGCAGCCAGCCACACCGAGTCGCACAGGTGGCGAGCTGCTCGTGACCGAGCGGGAGCCTCTTATGTCAGAGCGGCCGGCGGCCGGAAGCAACCGGGGGCCGCTGCCACACCCTCGCCTTCTTGAACGCCCGCCTCCCCGTAACCCGGCAACGGGCCCCTTCCTATTCGTCTGGGGCGGGTGGGGGCTGCGATTTCGAACGACACTAAGGAACTACACGTTTCGTATTCACAGCACTGTTTTTCTTTGCTTTGCTTTTCCTGGCCCTGCTTTGCTTTGCTTTGCATTCGTGGCACCGCTTTGTTTTTCCCGGCCCTGTTTTGCTTTGTTTTTACTGACCCCGATTCGTTTTGCTTTTCTTGGCCCTGCCTGACTTTTCTTTGCCCGATAAGGCTTTCTTTTTCCTCGCAGGGTTTGCTTTGCTTTGCCTTGCTCTGCTTTGCCTTCCCTGGCCCTGCTACGTTTTGCTTCTTCCGGCCACGCTTTCCTTTGCTTAGCTTTGCTTCGTATTCCTGGCGCAGCTTTGCTTTTTCTTCTCTGCTTTGCTTTGCTTCTCCTACCCCTGCTGTGCTTCGCCTCGCCTCAAAGTCCTTTGCTTTGCCTTTCCTGGCCCTGCTTTGCTTTTCCTCGTGCTACTTTGCTTTGCCTTGGTCTGCTTTGCTTTTCCTTGCCGTGCTTTGTTTTGTTTTGCTCTGCTTTGTATTCACCGCATCGCCTTGCTTTTCTTGGCCCTCCATTTTTTTTTTTTTTTTTTTTCTCTGTCCCTCTTTGTTTAGCTTTCCCTGGACCTGCTTTGCTTTGCTTTGCGTTCGCGGCACCTCTTTGCTTTTCGCGGACCTCCTTTGCTTGGGTTTTTCTCGCCCTTCTTTGTTTTGCTTTTCCCGGCCCTGCCTTGCTTTGTTTGGCTTTATTTCGTATTCATGACGCCTCTTTTCTTTTCCTG
>NW_028153924.1:62500-87500 GCF_964211835.1 Anser anser
AAAAGTCACCGCCCCCGAAAAGCTCCAAGACCTTTTCAAGAGACCCGCAGCGAGGCACCCGAGAGCAACCGACTTTTACCTCGACGTAACTGGAGGCAGAAAGAAACAGCGACGCCTACGACACCTTCCGAGCCGTCTCACGACCTACTCATCTACCGCTAGCCCCACGGCACGCCGCCAAGTCCCGTCCGAGTCAGGGTAGACGTGGCCGCCGTTCCCACAGCCCGACCGTCAGCGACCTCCTCCAGGCGGGCAGACGGGGCGCCCTCGGTAGGACACGGGTAGACCAGGCGGCCACAGGGGGACACGGTACACCTCCCGACCGCGGGAGGACACGGGGAGACCCGCCGGCCGGGACCGAACGCCGTCGGTCTGCCTTCCTTCGCTTTTCGCACGGGCCGTTCCGGCCCTTTTCGGAACTTTTCGGGCCTTTTCGGACCTTTCCGGCGCTTTTCGATGCTTTTCGCGTGGACGGACCCACTCGGGAACCGCGCGACCGACCGACAGACGGATGCCTTCGGACGCGCGCGCGCGCGCGCGCGCCCGTCGGTGCCGGGCAGACCCCGACGCCGTTCTCGCGGCCGGCCCCGCTGCAGCGACCCCTACAGGTCGCCACGGGCTACGCAAACATGGCGACCGCGGCCGGGTAGACCTGGCGGCCGCGAGAGGACACGGGTACGTCAGGCGGCCGCGAGGGGGCGCGGGGGGGCCCGGTAGACCTGGCGGCCGCAGGAGAACACGGGGAGACTAGGCGGCCACAGGAGGACGCGGCACACCCGGCGACCGCAGGAGGACACCGGCAGACCCGCCGGCCGGGACCGAACGCCGTCGGTCGGTCTGCCTTCCTTCGCTTTTCGTACGGGCCGTTCCGGCCCTTTTCGGCCCTTTTCGGCCCTTTTCGGCCCTTTCCGGCGCTATTCGGTGCTTTTCGCGTGGACGGACCCACTCGGGAACCGCGCGACCGACCGACAGACGGATGCCTTTGGACGTGCGCGCGCGCGTCCGCCGGTGCCGGGCAGACCCCGACGCCGTTCTCGCGGCCGGCCCCGCTGCAGCGACCCCTACAGGTCGCCACGGGCTATGCAAACACGGCGACCGCATAGACCCGGCGGCCGCAGGAGGACACGGGGAGACTAGGCGGCCACAGGAGGACGCGGTACACGCGGCAACCGCAGGAGGACACCGGCAGACCCGCCGGCCGGGACCGAACGCCGTCGGTCGGTCTGCCTTCCTTCGCTTTTCGTACGGGCCGTTCCGGCCCTTTTCGGACCTTTTCGGGCCTTTTCGCACCTTTCCGGCACTTTTCGGTGCTTTTCGCCTGGGCGGACCCACTCGGGAATCGCTTGACCGACCGACCGACCGACGGACGCCTTTGGACATGCGCGCGCATGCGTCCTTCGGCTTCCGGGTAGACCCGGACGCCGTTCTCGGCCAGGCGTTTGCCTCTGACGTCAGAGCGACGGGCGGCCCGAGGCAACCGGGGGCCGCGGCCGCGAGCTCGCCTTCTCGAACAGCCGCCTCCCCGTAGCCCGGCTACCGGCCCCTATTCGCCTGGGGCGGGTTGGGCTGGGGGGGAGCGACTTTGCACCACGCTAAGCAACTACACGTTTCGTTTTCACAGCACTGTTTTGCTTCGATATGCTTCTCCTGCCACTGCTACGCGTTGCTTTTCCTGACCCTGCTTGACTATGCTTTTCCTGATAAGGCTTTCTTTTCCTTCCGAGGCTTTCCTTCGTCTCGCATTTCTTCCCTTTGCACTGCCGACCGTACCCGGCATGAGGGCCCTGCGGTCTTTGCCCCGCAGACGCCAGGAACCGGCAGGAGGGCTGGCCGCCAGCTCCTTGCATTTGCTTCGCTTCTCTTTGTTTCTCCTTGCTTTGCTTTGCTTTGCTCTGCTCTTCCGGGCACAGTTTTGCTTTTCCTTCTCTGCGTTCCTCTGCTGTTCTCGCCCCTGCTTTGCTTTCCTTTGCCTCAGATTGCTTTGCCTCAGATTGCTTTGCTTTTTTGTTGTTGTTGTTGTTGTTTCTTTTTTTCTTCTTCTTCTTTTTTTTTTTTTTTGTTAATATAGATACATATTCATTTTATTGCTTTGTTTTATTTTTGGACCTTTTGGCTTTGGTTTTCCTGGCCGCGCTTTGCTTTGCCTGGCCCTGCTTGTCATTTCTTTTCATTATGCCGCATTCTTTTCCCTAGCAGGGCTTTGCTTTGCCTTGCTCGGCTTTCCTCTTCATTTCTCTGCTCTCCTGTGCTGCGCTAGGCTTCCTTTGCAGACCGTCCCGACGATTTTGCCGATGAGGCGATCGGTATATTTCGGAACGCATAAACCCTCAGACACACAGCTGGGCCTCCCCGCAGCCCGGACACTGTCCCCTCGCAACTCGAGGGTGGGGGCAGCAGGCCCGGCCACCCGACATGGTCAGTTCTGTGGCCCCAGCCGTGTGGCCTGCCGCTAGGCGGTCCCCACTGCTGCCCGTCTGGGGACGGTGTTGGGTGAGGTTTTCAACGACGATCAGTAACTACATGATTCCCACAACTACATTGGATGGAAGGCAACAATCAATAAATAAATAAATAAATAAAGATAAAACCAGGTAAAGCAAGACATGGTTCTTGCCCACTGTCACGGCGGACTATGAGGTGTCAGGGAGGCCGGGGAGCGGGCGAGCAGGGTACAGCCACCGTCCGAGTCTGGCCGCCAGCTCTACGCGGCATGAGGGCCCTGCGGTCTTTGCCCCGCAGACACTGGGAACCGGCAGGAGGGCTGGCCGCCAGCTCCTTACATTTGCTTCGCTTCTCTTTCTTTTTCCTTGCTCTGCTTTGCTTTGCTCTGCTCTTCCGGGCACACTTTTGGTTTTCCTTCTCTCCTTTCCTCTGCTGTTCTTGCCCCTGCTTTGCTTTGCTTTGCCTCAGATTGCTTTGCTTTGCTTTGTTTGCTCTGTCTTTCCTGGCACTGCTTTGCTTTTCCTTGTGCTACTTCACTTTGCTTTGCTCTGCCTTGCACTGCTTTGCCTTTCCTGGACACGCTTTACTTTGCTTTTCCTGGCCCTGCTTTGCTTGTTGTCTTTTTTGCCTTTTTTTTTATTTTTTTTTTTTTTTTACTTTAGATACATATTCATTGCATTGCTTTGTTTTATTTTTGGACCTTTTTGCTTTGGTTTTCCTCGCCGCGCTTTGCTTTTCCTGGCCATGCTTTTTCAGGCCACGCTTTCCTTTCTCTTGCTCTGCTTTTATTCCTGGCACCTCTTGGTTTTACTTTCTCTGCTCTGCTCTGCTTTTCCTACGCCTGCAGTGCTTTGCCTTGCCTCAAACTGCTTTCCTTACTTCGCTCTACGTTTCCTGGCAATGCTGGGACTTTCCTTGTACCAGTTTGCACTGCTTCGCTTTGCCTTGCTCTGCTTTGCCTTTCCTGGCCACGCTTTTTCAGGCCACGCTTTCCTTTGTCTTGCTCTGCTTTGTATTCCTGGCACCTCTTGGTTTTACTTTCTCTGCTCTGCTTTGCTTTTCCTACCCCTGCTGTGCTTTGCCTTGCCTCAAACTGCTTTCGTTAGTTTGCTCTACCTTTCCTGGCACTGCTGGGACTTTCCTTGTACGAGTTTGCACTGCTTTGCTTTGCCTTGCTCTGCGTTGCCTTTCCTGACCATGCTTTTTCAGGCCATGCTTTCCCTTGTCTTGCTTCGCTTTGTTTTCCTGCCACGGCTTTGCTTTACCTTCTCTGCTCTGCTTTGCTTTTCCTACCCCTGCTGTGCTTAGCCTCGCCTCAAACTGCTTTCTTTACTCTGCTCTACGTTTCCTGGCACTGCTGGGACTTTCCTTGTACAAGTTTGCACTGCTTTGCTTTGCCTTGCTCGGCTTTCCTCTTCATCTCTCTGCTCTCCTGTGCTGCGCTAGGCTTCCTTTGCAGACCGTCCCGACGATTTTGCCGATGAGGCGATCGGTATATTTCGGAACGCATAAACCCTCAGACACACAGCTGGGCCTCCCCGCAGCCCGGACACTGTCCCCTCGCAACTCGAGGGTGGGGGCAGCAGGCCCGGCCACCCGACATGGTCAGTTCTGTGGCCCCAGCCGTGTGGCCTGCCGCTAGGCGGTCCCCACTGCTGCCCGTCTGGGGACGGTGTTGGGTGAGGTTTTCAACGACGATCAGTAACTACATGATTCCCACAACTACATTGGATGGAAGGCAACAATAAATAAATAAATAAATAAATAAAGATAAAACCAGGTAAAGCAAGACATGGTTCTTGCCCGCTGTCACGGCGGACTATGAGGTGTCAGGGAGGCCGGGGAGCGGGCGAGCAGGGTACAGACATGTTGTGGTTTAACCCGGCTGGCAGCTAAACACCACACAGCCGTTCGCTCACCCTCCCCCCTCCCTCTCTGGGATGGGGGAGAGAAACGGGAAAGTGAAGCCGGTGAGTTGAGATAAAGACAGTTTATTAAGACAGGAATATAATAATATAAGGAATATAAGGAATATAATAATAACAATAATAATAACAATAGTGATAATGATAATAGTATTAACAATAATAATGTGTAAGAAAACAAGTGATGCACAATGCAATTGCTCACCACCCGCTGACCGATGCCCAGCCTATTCCCGAGCAGCCGGCCCCCCCACCCCGGCCAGCCACCCCTATATATTGTTTAGCCATCCGAGTCTGGCCGCCAGCTCTACCCGGCATGAGGGCCCTGCGGTCTTTGCCCCGCAGACACTGGGAACCGGCAGGAGGGCTGGCCGCCAGCTCCTTACATGTGCTTCGCTTCTCTTTGTTTTTCCTTGCTCTGCTTTGCTTTGCTCTGCTCTGCTCTTCCGGGCACACTTTTGCTTTTCCTTCTCTACTTTGCTCTGCTTTTCTTGCCCCTGCTTTGCTTTGCTTTGCCTCAGATTGCTTTGCTTTGCTTTGTTTGCTCTGTCTTTCCTGGCAATGCTTTGCTTTTCCTCGTGCTACTTCGCTTCGCTTTCCTTTGCCTTGCTCTGCTTTACCTCCACTGGCCATGTTTTCTTTTGCTTTTTCAGGCCACGCTTTCCTTTGTCTTGCTTTGCTTTGTATTCCTGCCACGGCTTTGCTTTACCTTCTCTGCTCTGCTTTGCTTTTCCTACCCCTGCTGTGCTTTGCCTCGCCTCAAACTGCATTCTTTACTTTGCTCTACGTTTCCTGGCCCTGCTGGGACTTTCCTTGTACGAGTTTGCACTGCTTTGCTTTGCCTTGCTCTGCTTTGCCTTTCCTGGCCATGCTTTTTCAGGCCACGCTTTCCTTTGTCTTGCTTCGCTTCGTATTCCTGGCACCTCTTGGTTTTACTTTCTCTGCTCTGCTTTGCTTTTCCTACCCCTGCTCTGCTTTGCCTCGCCTCAAACTGCTTTCTTTACTTTGCTCTACGTTTCCTGGCACTGCTGGGACTTTCCTTGTACGAGTTCGCACTGCTTTGCTTTGCCTTGCTCTGCGTTGCCTTTCCTGGCCATGCTTTTTCAGGCCATGCTTTCCTTTGTTTTGCTTTGCTTTGTATTCCTGGCACTGCTTTGCTTTTCCTTCTCTACGTTGCTTTCTTTTCCTAACCCTGCTGTGCTTTGCCTTGCCTCCTCAAACTGCTTTCTTTCTTTTGCTCTACATTTCCTGGCACTGCTTTGCTTTTCCTTGTGCTACTTTCCTTTCCTTTGCTCTGCCTTGCACCGCTTTGCCTTTCCTGGACACGCTTTACTTTGCTTTTCCTGGCCCTGCTTTGCTTGTTGTCTTTTTTGCCTTTTTTTTTATTTATTTTTTTTTTTTTACTTTAGATACATATTCATTGCATTGCTTTGTTTTATTTTTGGACCTTTTGGCTTTGGTTTTCCTCGCCGCGCTTTGCTTTTCCTGGCCATGCTTTTTCAGGCCACGCTTTCCTTTGTTTTGCTCTGCTTTTATTCCTGGCACCTCTTGGTTTTACTTTCTCTGCTCTGCTCTGCTTTTCCTACGCCTGCAGTGCTTTGCCTTGCCTCAAACTGCTTTCCTTACTTCGCTCTAGGTTTCCTGGCAATGCTGGGACTTTCCTTGTACGAGTTTGAACTGCTTCGCTTTGCCTTGCTCTGCTTTGCCTTTCCTGGCCGTGCTTTTTCAGGCCATGCTTTCCTTTGTTTTGCTTTGCTTTTTATTCCAGGCACCTCTTGGTTTTACTTTCTCTGCTCTGCTCTGCTTTTCCTACCCCTGCTGTGCTTTGCCTCGCCTCAAACTGCTTTCTTTACTTTGCTCTACGTTTCCTGGCACTGCTGGGACTTTCCTTGTACAAGTTCGCACTGCTTTGCTTTGCCTTGCTCTGCGTTGCCTTTCCTGGCCATGCTTTTTCAGGCCATGCTTTCCTTTGTTTTGCTTTGCTTTGTATTCCTGGCACTGCTTTGCTTTTCCTTCTCTACGTTGCTTTCTTTTCCTAACCCTGCTGTGCTTTGCCTTGCCTCCTCAAACTGCTTTCTTTCTTTTGCTCTACATTTCCTGGCACTGCTTTGCTTTTCCTTGTGCTACTTTCCTTTCCTTTGCTCTGCCTTGCACCGCTTTGCCTTTCCTGGACACGCTTTACTTTGCTTTTCCTGGCCCTGCTTTGCTTGTTGTCTTTTTTGCCTTTTTTTTTTTTTTTTTTTTTTTTTTTACTTTAGATACATATTCATTGCATTGCTTTGTTTTATTTTTGGACCTTTTGGCTTTGGTTTTCCTCGCTGCGCTTTGCTTTTCCTGGCCATGCTTTTTCAGGCCACGCTTTCCTTTGTCTTGCTCTGCTTTTATTCCTGGCACCTCTTGGTTTTACTTTCTCTGCTCTGCTCTGCTTTTCCTACGCCTGCAGTGCTTTGCCTTGCCTCAAACTGCTTTCCTTACTTCGCTCTACGTTTCCTGGCAATGCTGGGACTTTCCTTGTACGAGTTTGCACTGCTTCGCTTTGCCTTGCTCTGCTTTGCCTTTCCTGGCCATGCTTTTTCAGGCCACGCTTTCCTTTGTCTTGCTCTGCTTTGTATTCCTGGCACCTCTTGGTTTTACTTTCTCTGCTCTGCTTTGCTTTTCCTACACCTGCTGTGCTTTGCCTCGCCTCCAACTGCTTTCTTTACTTTGCTCTACGTTTCCTGGCACTGCTGGGACTTTCCTTGTACAAGCTTGCACTGCTTCGCTTTGCCTTGCTCTGCGTTGCCTTTCCTGGCCATGCTTTTTCGGGCCATGCTTTCCCTTGTCTTGCTTCGCTTTGTTTTCCTGCCACGGCTTTGCTTTACCTTCTCTGCTCTGCTTTGCTTTTCCTACCCCTGCTTTGCTTTGCCTCGCCTCAAACTGCTCTCTTTACTCTGCTCTACGTTTCCTGGCACTGCTGGGACTTTCCTTGTACGAGTTTGCACTGCTTTGCTTTGCCTTGCTCGGCTTTCCTCTTCATTTCTCTGCTCTCCTGTGCTGCGCTAGGCTTCCTTTGCAGACCGTCCCGACGATTTTGCCGATGAGGCTATCGGTATATTTCGGAACGCATAAACCCTCAGACACACAGCTGGGCCTCCCCGCAGCCCGGACACTGTCCCCTCGCAACTCGAGGGTGGGGGCAGCAGGCCCGGCCACCCGACATGGTCAGTTCTGTGGCCCCAGCCGTGTGGCCTGCCGCTAGGCGGGCCCCACTGCTATTCGTCTGGGGACGGCGTTGGGTGAGGTTTTCAACGACGGTAAGTAACTACATGATTCCCACAACTACATTGGATGGAAGGCAACAATAAATAAATAAATAAATAAATAAATAAATAAATAAATAAAGATAAAACCAGGTAAAGCAAGACATGGTTCTTGCCCACTGTCACGGCGGACTAAGAGGTGTCAGGGAGGCCGGGGAGCGGGCGAGCAGGGTACAGCCACCGTCCGAGTCTGGCCGCCAGCTCTACCCGGCATGAGGGCCCTGCGGTCTTTGCCCCGCAGACACTGGGAACCGGCAGGAGGGCTGGCCGCCAGCTCCTTACATGTGCTTCGCTTCTCTTTGTTTTTCCTTGCTCTGCTTTGCTTTGCTCTGCTCTGCTCTTCTGGGCACACTTTTGCTTTTCCTTCTCTACTTTCCTCCGCTGTTCCTGCCCCTGCTTTGCTTTGCTTTGCCTCAGATTGCTTTGCTTTGCTTTGTTTGCTTTGTCTTTCCTGGCAATGTTATGCTTTTCCTCGTGCTACTTCGCTTTGCTTTGCTTTGCTTTGCCTTGCTCTAGTTTGCCTCCACGGGCCATGTTTTCTTTTGCTTTTTCAGGCCACGCTTTCCCTTGTCTTGCTTCGCTTTGTTTTCCTGCCACGGCTTTGCTTTACCTTCTCTGCTCTGCTTTGCTTTTCCTACCCCTGCTTTGCTTTGCCTCGCCTCAAACTGCTCTCTTTACTCTGCTCTACGTTTCCTGGCACTGCTGGGACTTTCCTTGTACGAGTTTGCACTGCTTTGCTTTGCCTTGCTCGGCTTTCCTCTTCATTTCTCTGCTCTCCTGTGCTGCGCTAGGCTTCCTTTGCAGACCGTCCCGACGATTTTGCCGATGAGGCTATCGGTATATTTCGGAACGCATAAACCCTCAGACACACAGCTGGGCCTCCCCGCAGCCCGGACACTGTCCCCTCGCAACTCGAGGGTGGGGGCAGCAGGCCCGGCCACCCGACATGGTCAGTTCTGTGGCCCCAGCCGTGTGGCCCGCCGCTAGGCGGTCCCCACGGCTCCCCGTCTAGGGACGGTGTTGGGTGAGGTTTTGAACGACGATCAGTAACTACATGATTCCCACAACTACATTGGATGGAAGGCAAGAATAAATAAATAAATAAATAAATGCAGGGGGGAAAAAAAAAAAAAAAAAAATCAGGTAAAGCAAGACATGGTTCTTGCCCGCTGTCACGGCGGACTATGAGGGTTCAGGGAGGCCGGGGAGCGGGCGAGCAGGGTACAGCCACCGTCCGAGTCTGGC
Source organism: Anser anser (assembly GCF_964211835.1). Lineage (NCBI taxonomy): Eukaryota > Metazoa > Chordata > Aves > Anseriformes > Anatidae > Anser > Anser anser. The sequence continues at coordinate 71,412 of NW_028153924.1, forward strand.
CGCCAGCTCTACCCGGCATGAGGGCCCTGCGGTCTTTGCCCCGCAGACACTGGGAACCGGCAGGAGGGCTGGCCGCCAGCTCCTTACATTTGCTTCGCTTCTCTTTCTTTTTCCTTGCTCTGCTTTGCTTTGCTCTGCTCTTCCGGGCACACTTTTGCTTTTCCTTCTCTCCTTTCCTCTGCTGTTCCTGCCCCTGCTTTGCTTTGCTTTGCCTCAGATTGCTTTGCTTTGGTTCGTTTGCTTTGTGTTTCCTGGCAATGCTTTGCTTTTCCTCGTGCTACTTTGCTTCGCTTTCCTTTGCCTTGCTCTGCTTTTCTGGCCGTGCTTTGTTTGGTTTTGCTTTACTTTGCCTTCCCTCTTTGACACTGTTTTAGTTTTCCTCGTGCTGCCTTGCTTTCCCTTTCTCTGCTTTGCCTTCCCTGCGCATGCTTTCTTTTGCTTTTTCAGGCCACGCTTTCCTTTGTTTTCCTTTGCTTCGTATTCCTGGCGCCTCTTGGTTTTACCTTCTCTACTCTGCTTTGCTTTTCCTACCCCTGCTGTGCTTTGCCTCGCCTCAAACTGCTTTCTTTACTTTGCTCTACCTTTCCTGGCACTGCTGGGACTTTCCTTGTACGAGTTTGCACTGCTTTGCTTTGCCTTGCTCTGCTTTGCCTCCACTGGCCGTGTTTTCTTTTGCTTTTTCAGGCCACGCTTTCCTTTGTCTTGCTTCGCTTTGCTTTGTATTCCTGGCACCTCTAGGTTTTACTTTCTCTGCTCTGCTTTGCCTTGCCTCCAACTGCTTTCGTTACTTTGCTCTACCTTTCCTGGCCCTGCTGGGACTTTCCTTGTACGAGTTTGCACTGCTTTGCTTTGCCTTGCTCTGCTTTGCCTTTCCTGTCCGTGCTTTTTCAGGCCACGCTTTCCTTTGTTTTGCTTTGCTTTTTATTCCAGGCACCTCTTGGTTTTACTTTCTCTGCTCTGCTCTGTTTTTCCTACCCCTGCTGTGCTTTGCCTTGCCTCCTCAAACTGCTTTCTTTCTTTTGCTCTACATTTCCTGGCCCTGCTTTGCTTTTCCTTGTGCTACTTTCCTTTGCTCTGCTCTGCCTTGCACCGCTTTGCCTTTCCTGGACACGCTTTTCTTTGCTTTTCCTGGCCCTGCTTTGCTTGGTCTTTTTTTTGCGTTTTTTTGTTTTGTTTGTTTGTTTGTTTGTTTGTTTTATTTTAGTATAGATACATTTTCATTGCATTGCTTTGTTTTATTTTTGGACCTTTTTGCTTTGGTTTTCCTGGCCACACTTTGCTTTTCCTGGCCATGCTTTTTCAGGCCATGCTTTCCTTTGTTTTGCTTTGCTTCGTATTCCTGCCACGACTTTGCTTTACCTTCTCTGCTCTGCTTTGCTTTTCCTACCCCTGTTGTGCTTTGTCTCGCCTCAAACTGCTTTCTTTACTTTGCTCTACGTTTCCTGGCACTGCTGGGACTTTCCTTGTACGAGTTTGCACTGCTTTGCTTTGCCTTGCTCTGCGTTGCCTTTCCTGGCCATGCTTTTTCAGGCCACGCTTTCCTTTGTCTTGCTTCGCTTCGTATTCCTGGCACCTCTTGGTTTTACTTTCTCTGCTCTGCTCTGCTTTTCCTACCCCTGCTGTGCTTTGCCTTGCCTCAAACTGCTTTCGTAAATTTGCTCTACGTTTCCTGGCACTGCTGGGACTTTCCTTGTACGTGTTTGCACTGCTTTGCTTTGCCTTGCTCTGCTTTGCCTTTCCTGGCCATGCTTTTTCAGGCCACGCTTTCCTTTGTCTTGCTTCGCTTCGTATACCTGGCACCTCTTGGTTTTACTTTCTCTGCTCTGCTTTGCTTTTCCTACCCCTGCTGTGCTTTGCCTCGCCTCCAACTGCTTTCTTTACTTTGCTCTACGTTTCCTGGCACTGCTGGGACTTTCCTTGTACAAGTTTGCACTGCTTTGCTTTGCCTTGCTCGGCTTTCCTCTTCATCTCTCTGCTCTCCTGTGCTGCGCTAGGCTTCCTTTGCAGACCGTCCCGACGATTTTGCCGATGAGGCGATCGGTATATTTCGGAACGCATAAACCCTCAGACACACAGCTGGGCCTCCCCGCAGCCCGGACACTGTCCCCTCGCAACTCGAGGGTGGGGGCAGCAGGCCCGGCCACCCGACATGGTCAGTTCTGTGGCCCCAGCCGTGTGGCCTGCCGCTAGGCGGGCCCCACTGCTGCCCGTCTGGGGACGGTGTTGGGTGAGGTTTTGAACGACGATCAGTAACTACATGATTCCCACAACTACATTGGATGGAAGGCAACAATCAATAAATAAATAAATAAATAAAGATAAAACCAGGTAAAGCAAGACATGGTTCTTGCCCACTGTCACGGCGGACTATGAGGTGTCAGGGAGGCCGGGGAGCGGGCGAGCAGGGTACAGCCACCATCCGAGTCTGGCCGCCAGCTCTACCCGGCATGAGGGCCCTGCGGTCTTTGCCCCGCAGACACTGGGAACCGGCAGGAGGGCTGGCCGCCAGCTCCTTACATTTGCTTCGCTTCTCTTTCTTTTTCCTTGCTCTGCTTTGCTTTGCTCTGCTCTTCCGGGCACACTTTTGCTTTTCCTTCTCTACTTTGCTCTGCTTTTCTTGCCCCTGCTTTGCTTTGCTTTGCCTCAGATTGCTTTGCTTTGCTTTGTTTGCTCTGTCTTTCCTGGCACTGCTTTGCTTTTCCTTGTGCTACTTCACTTTGCTTTGCTCTGCCTTGCACTGCTTTGCCTTTCCTGGACACGCTTTACTTTGCTTTTCCTGGCCCTGCTTTGCTTGTTGTCTTTTTTGCCTTTTTTTTTATTTTTATTTTTTTTTTAATTTTAGATACATATTCATTGCATTGCTTTGTTTTATTTTTGGACCTTTTTGCTTTGGTTTTCCTCGCCGCGCTTTGCTTTTCCTGGCCCTGCTTTTTCAGGCCATGCTTTCCTTTGTCTTGCTTCGCTTCGTATTCCTGGCACCTCTTGGTTTTACTTTCTCTGCTCTGCTTTGCTTTTCCTACCCCTGCTCTGCTTTGCCTCGCCTCAAACTGCTTTCTTTACTTTGCTCTACGTTTCCTGGCACTGCTGGGACTTTCCTTGTACGAGTTTGCACCGCTTTGCTTTGCCTTGCTCTGCGTTGCCTTTCCTGGCCATGCTTTTTCAGGCCATGCTTTCCTTTGTTTTGCTTCGCTTTGTATTCCTGCCACGGCTTTGCTTTACCTTCTCTGCTCTGCTTTGCTTTTCCTACCCCTGCTGTGCTTTGCCTCGCCTCAAACTGCTTTCTTTACTTTGCTCTACGTTTCCTGGCACTGCTGGGACTTTCCTTGTACGAGTTCGCACTGCTTTGCTTTGCCTTGCTCTGCGTTGCCTTTCCTGGCCATGCTTTTTCAGGCCATGCTTTCCTTTGTTTTGCTTTGCTTTGTATTCCTGGCACTGCTTTGCTTTTCCTTCTCTACGTTGCTTTCTTTTCCTAACCCTGCTGTGCTTTGCCTTGCCTCCTCAAACTGCTTTCTTTCTTTTGCTCTACATTTCCTGGCACTGCTTTGCTTTTCCTTGTGCTACTTTCCTTTGCTCTGCTCTGCCTTGCACCGCTTTGCCTTTCCTGGACACGCTTTACTTTGCTTTTCCTGGCCCTGCTTTGCTTGTTGTCTTTTTTGCCTTTTTTTTTTTTTTTTTTTTTTTTTTTTACTTTAGATACATATTCATTGCATTGCTTTGTTTTATTTTTGGACCTTTTGGCTTTGGTTTTCCTCGCCGCGCTTTGCTTTTCCTGGCCATGCTTTTTCAGGCCACGCTTTCCTTTGTCTTGCTCTGCTTTTATTCCTGGCACCTCTTGGTTTTACTTTCTCTGCTCTGCTCTGCTTTTCCTACGCCTGCAGTGCTTTGCCTTGCCTCAAACTGCTTTCCTTACTTCGCTCTACGTTTCCTGGCAATGCTGGGACTTTCCTTGTACGAGTTTGCACTGCTTCGCTTTGCCTTGCTCTGCTTTGCCTTTCCTGGCCACGCTTTTTCAGGCCACGCTTTCCTTTGTCTTGCTCTGCTTTGTATTCCTGGCACCTCTTGGTTTTACTTTCTCTGCTCTGCTTTGCTTTTCCTACACCTGCTGTGCTTTGCCTCGCCTCCAACTGCTTTCTTTACTTTGCTCTACGTTTCCTGGCACTGCTGGGACTTTCCTTGTACAAGCTTGCACTGCTTCGCTTTGCCTTGCTCTGCGTTGCCTTTCCTGGCCATGCTTTTTCGGGCCATGCTTTCCCTTGTCTTGCTTCGCTTTGTTTTCCTGCCACGGCTTTGCTTTACCTTCTCTGCTCTGCTTTGCTTTTCCTACCCCTGCTTTGCTTTGCCTCGCCTCAAACTGCTCTCTTTACTCTGCTCTACGTTTCCTGGCACTGCTGGGACTTTCCTTGTACGAGTTTGCACTGCTTTGCTTTGCCTTGCTCGGCTTTCCTCTTCATTTCTCTGCTCTCCTGTGCTGCGCTAGGCTTCCTTTGCAGACCGTCCCGACGATTTTGCCGATGAGGCTATCGGTATATTTCGGAACGCATAAACCCTCAGACACACAGCTGGGCCTCCCCGCAGCCCGGACACTGTCCCCTCGCAACTCGAGGGTGGGGGCAGCAGGCCCGGCCACCCGACATGGTCAGTTCTGTGGCCCCAGCCGTGTGGCCTGCCGCTAGGCGGGCCCCACTGCTATTCGTCTGGGGACGGCGTTGGGTGAGGTTTTCAACGACGGTAAGTAACTACATGATTCCCACAACTACATTGGATGGAAGGCAACAATAAATAAATAAATAAATAAATAAATAAATAAATAAATAAAGATAAAACCAGGTAAAGCAAGACATGGTTCTTGCCCACTGTCACGGCGGACTAAGAGGTGTCAGGGAGGCCGGGGAGCGGGCGAGCAGGGTACAGCCACCGTCCGAGTCTGGCCGCCAGCTCTACCCGGCATGAGGGCCCTGCGGTCTTTGCCCCGCAGACACTGGGAACCGGCAGGAGGGCTGGCCGCCAGCTCCTTACATGTGCTTCGCTTCTCTTTGTTTTTCCTTGCTCTGCTTTGCTTTGCTCTGCTCTGCTCTTCTGGGCACACTTTTGCTTTTCCTTCTCTACTTTCCTCCGCTGTTCCTGCCCCTGCTTTGCTTTGCTTTGCCTCAGATTGCTTTGCTTTGCTTTGTTTGCTTTGTCTTTCCTGGCAATGTTATGCTTTTCCTCGTGCTACTTCGCTTTGCTTTGCTTTGCTTTGCCTTGCTCTAGTTTGCCTCCACGGGCCATGTTTTCTTTTGCTTTTTCAGGCCACGCTTTCCCTTGTCTTGCTTCGCTTTGTTTTCCTGCCACGGCTTTGCTTTACCTTCTCTGCTCTGCTTTGCTTTTCCTACCCCTGCTTTGCTTTGCCTCGCCTCAAACTGCTCTCTTTACTCTGCTCTACGTTTCCTGGCACTGCTGGGACTTTCCTTGTACGAGTTTGCACTGCTTTGCTTTGCCTTGCTCGGCTTTCCTCTTCATTTCTCTGCTCTCCTGTGCTGCGCTAGGCTTCCTTTGCAGACCGTCCCGACGATTTTGCCGATGAGGCTATCGGTATATTTCGGAACGCATAAACCCTCAGACACACAGCTGGGCCTCCCCGCAGCCCGGACACTGTCCCCTCGCAACTCGAGGGTGGGGGCAGCAGGCCCGGCCACCCGACATGGTCAGTTCTGTGGCCCCAGCCGTGTGGCCCGCCGCTAGGCGGTCCCCACGGCTCCCCGTCTAGGGACGGTGTTGGGTGAGGTTTTGAACGACGATCAGTAACTACATGATTCCCACAACTACATTGGATGGAAGGCAAGAATAAATAAATAAATAAATAAATGCAGGGGGGAAAAAAAAAAAAAAAAAAATCAGGTAAAGCAAGACATGGTTCTTGCCCGCTGTCACGGCGGACTATGAGGGTTCAGGGAGGCCGGGGAGCGGGCGAGCAGGGTACAGCCACCGTCCGAGTCTGGCCGCCAGCTCTACCCGGCATGAGGGCCCTGCGGTCTTTGCCCCGCAGACACTGGGAACCGGCAGGAGGGCTGGCCGCCAGCTCCTTACATTTGCTTCGCTTCTCTTTCTTTTTCCTTGCTCTGCTTTGCTTTGCTCTGCTCTTCCGGGCACACTTTTGCTTTTCCTTCTCTCCTTTCCTCTGCTGTTCCTGCCCCTGCTTTGCTTTGCTTTGCCTCAGATTGCTTTGCTTTGGTTCGTTTGCTTTGTGTTTCCTGGCAATGCTTTGCTTTTCCTCGTGCTACTTTGCTTCGCTTTCCTTTGCCTTGCTCTGCTTTTCTGGCCGTGCTTTGTTTGGTTTTGCTTTACTTTGCCTTCCCTCTTTGACACTGTTTTAGTTTTCCTCGTGCTGCCTTGCTTTCCCTTTCTCTGCTTTGCCTTCCCTGCGCATGCTTTCTTTTGCTTTTTCAGGCCACGCTTTCCTTTGTTTTCCTTTGCTTCGTATTCCTGGCGCCTCTTGGTTTTACCTTCTCTACTCTGCTTTGCTTTTCCTACCCCTGCTGTGCTTTGCCTCGCCTCAAACTGCTTTCTTTACTTTGCTCTACCTTTCCTGGCACTGCTGGGACTTTCCTTGTACGAGTTTGCACTGCTTTGCTTTGCCTTGCTCTGCTTTGCCTCCACTGGCCGTGTTTTCTTTTGCTTTTTCAGGCCACGCTTTCCTTTGTCTTGCTTCGCTTTGCTTTGTATTCCTGGCACCTCTAGGTTTTACTTTCTCTGCTCTGCTTTGCCTTGCCTCCAACTGCTTTCGTTACTTTGCTCTACCTTTCCTGGCCCTGCTGGGACTTTCCTTGTACGAGTTTGCACTGCTTTGCTTTGCCTTGCTCTGCTTTGCCTTTCCTGTCCGTGCTTTTTCAGGCCACGCTTTCCTTTGTTTTGCTTTGCTTTTTATTCCAGGCACCTCTTGGTTTTACTTTCTCTGCTCTGCTCTGTTTTTCCTACCCCTGCTGTGCTTTGCCTTGCCTCCTCAAACTGCTTTCTTTCTTTTGCTCTACATTTCCTGGCCCTGCTTTGCTTTTCCTTGTGCTACTTTCCTTTGCTTTGCTCTGCCTTGCACCGCTTTGCCTTTCCTGGACACGCTTTTCTTTGCTTTTCCTGGCCCTGCTTTGCTTGGTCTTTTTTTTGCGTTTTTTTTTGTTTTGTTTGTTTGTTTGTTTGTTTGTTTTATTTTAGTATAGATACATTTTCATTGCATTGCTTTGTTTTATTTTTGGACCTTTTTGCTTTGGTTTTCCTGGCCACGCTTTGCTTTTCCTGGCCATGCTTTTTCAGGCCATGCTTTCCTTTGTTTTGCTTTGCTTCGTATTCCTGCCACGACTTTGCTTTACCTTTTCTGCTCTGCTTTGCTTTTCCTACCCCTGTTGTGCTTTGTCTCGCCTCAAACTGCTTTCTTTCTTTTGCTCTACATTTCCTGGCCCTGCTTTGCTTTTCCTTGTGCTACTTTCCTTTGCTCTGCTCTGCCTTGCACCGCTTTGCCTTTCCTGGACACGCTTTTCTTTGCTTTTCCTGGCCCTGCTTTGCTTGGTCTTTTTTTTGCGTTTTTTTGTTTTGTTTGTTTGTTTGTTTGTTTGTTTTATTTTAGTATAGATACATTTTCATTGCATTGCTTTGTTTTATTTTTGGACCTTTTTGCTTTGGTTTTCCTGGCCACGCTTTGCTTTTCCTGGCCATGCTTTTTCAGGCCATGCTTTCCTTTGTTTTGCTTTGCTTCGTATTCCTGCCACGACTTTGCTTTACCTTCTCTGCTCTGCTTTGCTTTTCCTACCCCTGTTGTGCTTTGTCTCGCCTCAAACTGCTTTCTTTACTTTGCTCTACGTTTCCTGGCACTGCTGGGACTTTCCTTGTACGAGTTTGCATTGCTTTGCTTTGCCTTGCTCTGCGTTGCCTTTCCTGGCCATGCTTTTTCGGGCCACGCTTTCCTTTGTTTTGCTTTGCTTCGTATTCCTGGCACCTCTTGGTTTTACTTTCTCTGCTCTGCTCTGCTTGTCCTACCCCTGCTGTGCTTTGCCTCGCCTCCAACTGCTTTCGTTACTTTGCTCTACGGTTCCTGGCACTGCTGGGACTTTCCTTGTACAAGTTTGCACTGCTTTGCTTTGCCTTGCTCGGCTTTCCTCTTCATTGCTCTGCTCTCCTGTGCTGCGCTAGGCTTCCTTTGCAGACTGTCCCGACGATTTTGCCAATGAGGCGATCGGGTATATTTAGGAACGCATAAACCCTCAGACACACAGCTGGGCCTCCCCGCAGCCCGGACACTGTCCCCTCGCAACTCGAGGGTGGGGGCAGCAGGCCCGGCCACCCGACATGGTCAGTTCTGTGGCCCCAGCCGTGTGGCCCGCCGCTAGGCGGTCCCCACTGCTCCCCGTCTGGGGACGGTGTTGGGTGAGGTTTTGAACGACGATCAGTAAATACATGATTCCCACAACTACATTGGATGGAAGGCAAGAATAAATAAATAAATAAATAAATGCAGGGGGGGGAAAAAAAAAAAAAAAAATCAGGTAAAGCAAGACATGGTTCTTGCCCGCTGTCACGGCGGACTATGAGGGTTCAGGGAGGCCGGGGAGCGGGCGAGCAGGGTACAGCCACCGTCCGAGTCTGGCCGCCAGCTCTACCCGGCATGAGGGCCCTGCGGTCTTTGCCCCGCAGACACTGGGAACCGGCAGGAGGGCTGGCCGCCAGCTCCTTACATTTGCTTCGCTTCTCTTTCTTTTTCCTTGCTCTGCTTTGCTTTGCTCTGCTCTTCCGGGCACACTTTTGCTTTTCCTTCTCTCCTTTCCTCTGCTGTTCCTGCCCCTGCTTTGCTTTGCTTTGCCTCAGATTGCTTTGCTTTGGTTCGTTTGCTTTGTCTTTCCTGGCAATGCTTTGCTTTTCCTCGTGCTACTTTGCTTCGCTTTCCTTTGCCTTGCTCTGCTTTTCTGGCCGTGCTTTGTTTGGTTTTGCTTTACTTTGCCTTCCCTCTTTGACACTGTTTTAGTTTTCCTCGTGCTGCCTTGCTTTCCCTTTCTCTGCTTTGCCTTCCCTGCGCATGCTTTCTTTTGCTTTTTCAGGCCACGCTTTCCTTTGTTTTCCTTTGCTTCGTATTCCTGGCACTGCTTCTCTTTTCCTTCTCTACGTTGCTTTGTTTTCCTACCCCCGCTGTGCTTCGCCTTGCCTCAATTTCTTTCTTTCCTTTGCTCTACCTTTCCTGGCCCTGCTTTGTTTTTGCTTGTGCTACTTTGCTCTGCTTTGCTTTGCCTTACTGTCATTTGCCTTTCCTGGCCATGCTTTGCTTTGCTTTTCTTACCCCTGCTTTTCTTTCCTTTTCTGGCCCTGCTTTCTTTTACTTTGCTTCACTTTGCCTTGAATTCCAGACAGTGCTTTGCTTTGTCTTGTGCTGCTTTGCTTTGTTTTGCATTGCTGTGCTTTGCATTCCCTGGCCCTCATTTTTGTTTTTCTTCCCCCTCCCCCCCCCCCCAACCCCCCCCCCACCGCCCCCCCCCCCGCCATGCTTTCCTTTGTTTTGCTTTGCTTTGTGTTCCTGGCTCTGCTATGCATTTCTTTGTGCTGTTTTGCTCTGCTTTGCTTTGCCTTGCTCTGCTTTGCCTTTCCTGGCCATGCTTTGCGCTGCTTTTTCTGGCCCTACTTTGCTTTGGTTGTTTTGTTTGTTCGGTTGTTTTTTTTTTACCCTTTTTCCTTTGTTTTTTTCTGGCCGTGCTTTGCTTTTCCTTATGCCACTTTCTTTTCCCTAGCGGGGCTTTGCTTTGCCTTGCTCTGCTTTCCTCCGCATTGCTCTGCTCTGCTCTGCTTTGCTGCTCTAGGCTCCTTTTGCAGACCGTCCCACCGATTTTGCCGACGAGTCGATCGGTGTATTTAGAAACACGTAAACCCTCAGACGCACACCTTGACCTCCCCCCACCTCGGCGACTGTCCCCTCGGAACTGGCGGACGAGGGGACAGGGATCTGGCCACCGGGCCGGGTCTATTCTGTGGCCCCCGCTGTCCGGCGAGCCGCCAGGTGGGCCCCGTTGCTATTCGTCTGGGGAGGGTGGGGGTTGCGAACGACGCTAAGTAACTACGTGATTCCTAAAAGTAAAGGGGGAAACAGACAACGATTATTATTATTATTACTACTACTCTTTTTATTATGTTTTCGTTATATATATATTTACTCTTATTTAGTACTTTCTTTTGTAATAACTCTTAAGTAGTATATATAATATTATATATCTATGGATCGTTTATGTAACGATAAAAAGCTAAAGCAAACCGGCCGGGCAGCCAGCCACACCGAGTCGCACAGGTGGCGAGCTGCTCGTGACCGAGCGGGAGCCTCTTATGTCAGAGCGGCCGGCGGCCGGAAGCAACCGGGGGCCGCTGCCACACCCTCGCCTTCTTGAACGCCCGCCTCCCCGTAACCCGGCAACGGGCCCCTCCCTATTCGTCTGGGGCGGGTGGGGGGTGCGATTTCGAACGACACTAAGGAACTACACGTTTCGTATTCACAGCACTGTTTTTCTTTGCTTTGCTTTTCCTGGCCCTGCTTTGCTTTGCTTTGCATTCGTGGCACCGCTTTGTTTTTCCCGGCCCTGTTTTTACTGACCCCGATTCGTTTTGCTTTTCCTGGCCCTGCTTGACTTTTCTTTGCCCGATAAGGCTTTCTTTTTCCTCGCAGGGTTTGCTTTGCTTTGCCTTGCTCTGCTTTGCCTTCCCTGGCCCTGCTACGTTTTGCTTCTTCCGGCCACGCTTTCCTTTGCTTAGCTTTGCTTCGTATTCCTGGCGCAGCTTTGCTTTTTCTTCTCTGCTTTGCTTTGCTTCTCCTACCCCTGCTGTGCTTCGCCTCGCCTCAAAGTCCTTTGCTTTGCCTTTCCTGGCCCTGCTTTGCTTTTCCTTGTGCTACTTTGCTCTGCTCTGCTTTGCCTTACTGTCATTTGCCTTTCCTGGCCATGCTTTGCTTTGCTTTTCTTACCCCTGCTTTTCTTTCCTTTTCTGGCCCTGCTTTCTTTTACTTTGCTTCACTTTGCCTTGAATTCCTGACAGTGCTTTGCTTTGTCTTGTGCTGCTTTGCTTTGTTTTGCATTGCTGTGCTTTGCATTCCCTGGCCCTCGTTTTTTTTTTTTCTTTCTTCGCTCCCCCCCCATCTCCCCCCGTCCCCCCCCCCCTCCCCCCCCCCCCCCGACCATGCCTTCCTTTGTTTTGCTTTGCTTTGTGTTCCTGGCTCTGCTATGCATTTCTTTGTGCTGCTTTGCTCTGCTTTGCTTTGCCTTGCTCTGCATTCCCTGGCCCTCATTTTTTTTTTTTTTCTCCCCCCCCACCCCGGCCATGCCTTCCTTTGTTTTGCTTTGCTTTGTGTTCCTGGCTCTGCTATGTATTTCTTTGTGCTGCTTTGCTCTGCTTTGCCTTTCCTGGCCATGCTTTGCTTTGCTTTTTCTGGCCCTACTTTGTTTTGTTTTTTTTTTTTTTTTTTTTTTTTTGTTTGTTTGTTTGTTTTTTACCCTTTTTCCTTTGTTTTTTCTGGCCGTGCTTTGCTTTTCCTTATGCCACTTTCTTTTCCCTAGCGGGGCTTTGCTTTGCCTTGCTCTGCTTTCCTCCGCATTGCTCTGCTCTGCTCTGCTTTGCTGCTCTAGGCTCCTTTTGCAGACCGTCCCACCGATTTTGCCGACGAGTCGATCGGTGTATTTAGAAACACGTAAACCCTCAGACGCACACCTTGACCTCCCCCCACCTCGGCGACTGTCCCCTCGGAACTGGCGGACGAGGGGACAGGGATCTGGCCACCGGGCCGGGTCTATTCTGTGGCCCCCGCTGTCCGGCGAGCCGCCAGGTGGGCCCCGTTGCTATTCGTCTGGGGAGGGTGGGGGTTGCGAACGACGCTAAGTAACTACGTGATTCCTAAAAGTAAAGGGGGAAACAGACAACGATTATTATTATTATTACTACTACTCTTTTTATTATGTTTTCGTTATATATATATTTACTCTTATTTAGTACTTTCTTTTGTAATAACTCTTAAGTAGTATATATAATATTATATATCTATGGATCGTTTATGTAACGATAAAAAGCTAAAGCAAACCGGCCGGGCAGCCAGCCACAGCGAGTCGCACAGGTGGCGAGCTGCTCGTGACCGAGCGGGAGCCTCTTATGTCAGAGCGGCCGGCGGCCGGAAGCAACCGGGGGCCGCTGCCACACCCTCGCCTTCTTGAACGCCCGCCTCCCCGTAACCCGGCAACGGGCCCCTCCCTGTTCGTCTGGGGCGGGTGGGGGGTGCGATTTCGAAGGACACTAAGGAACTACACGTTTCGTATTCACAGCACTGTTTTTCTTTGCTTTGCTTTTCCTGGCCCTGCTTTGCTTTGCTTTGCATTCGTGGCACCGCTTTGTTTTTCCCGGCCCTGTTTTGCTTTGTTTTTACTGACCCCGATTCGTTTTGCTTTTCCTGGCCCTGCTTGACTTTTCTTTGCCCGATAAGGCTTTCTTTTTCCTCGCAGGGTTTGCTTTGCTTTGCCTTGCTCTGCTTTGCCTTCCCTGGCCCTGCTACGTTTTGCTTCTTCCGGCCACGCTTTCCTTTGCTTAGCTTTGCTTCGTATTCCTGGCGCCGCTTTGCTTTTTCTTCTCTGCTTTGCTTTGCTTCTCCTACCCCTGCTGTGCTTCGCCTCGCCTCAAAGTCCTTTGCTTTGCCTTTCCTGGCCCTGCTTTGCTTTTCCTCGTGCTACTTTGCTTTGCCTTGGTCTGCTTTGCTTTTCCTTGCCGTGCTTTGTTTTGTTTTGCTCTGCTTTGTATTCACCGCATCGCCTTGCTTTCCTTGGCCCTGCATTTTTTTTTTATTTTTTTTTTCTCTGTCCCTCTTTGTTTAGCTTTCCCTGGACCTGCTTTGCTTTGCTTTGCGTTCGCGGCACCTCTTTTCTTTTCCTGGACCTCCTTTGCTTGGGTTTTTCTCGCCCTTCTTTGTTTTGCTTTTCCCGGCCCTGCCTTGCTTTGTTTGGCTTTATTTCGTATTCATGACGCCGCTTTTCTTTTCCTGGACCTCCTTTGCTTGGGTTTTTCTCGCCCTTCTTTGTTTTGATTTCCTGGCCCTGCTTTGCTTTGTTTTTACTGACCCCGATTCCTTTTGCTTTTCCTGGCCCTGCTTGACTTTTCTTTGCCCGATAAGGCTTTCTTTTTCCTCGCAGGGTTTGCTTTGCTTTGCCTTGCTCTGCTTTGCCTTCCCTGGCCCTGCTACGTTTTGCTTCTTCCGGCCACGCTTTCCTTTGCTTAGCTTTGCTTCGTATTCCTGGCGCAGCTTTGCTTTTTCTTCTCTGCTTTGCTTTGCTTCTCCTACCCCTGCTGTGCTTCGCCTCGCCTCAAAGTCCTTTGCTTTGCCTTTCCTGGCCCTGCTTTGCTTTTCCTTGTGCTACTTTGCTCTGCTCTGCTTTGCCTTACTGTCATTTGCCTTTCCTGGCCATGCTTTGCTTTGCTTTTCTTACCCCTGCTTTTCTTTCCTTTTCTGGCCCTGCTTTCTTTTACTTTGCTTCACTTTGCCTTGAATTCCAGACAGTGCTTTGCTTTGTCTTGTGCTGCTTTGCTTTGTTTTGCATTGCTGTGCTTTGCATTCCCTGGCCCTCTTTTTTTTTTTCTTTCTTCGCCCCCCCCCCCTTCTCCCCCCGACCCCCCCCCCCCCCCCCCCCCCCCCCCGGCCATGCCTTCCTTTGTTTTGCTTTGCTTTGTGTTCCTGGCTCTGCTATGCATTTCTTTGTGCTGCTTTGCTCTGCTTTGCTTTGCCTTGCTCTGCATTCCCTGGCCCTCATTTTTTTTTTTTTTCTCCCCCCCCCACCCCGGCCATGCCTTCCTTTGTTTGCTTTGCTTTGTGTTCCTGGCTCTGCTATGTATTTCTTTGTGCTGCTTTGCTCTGCTTTGCCTTTCCTGGCCATGCTTTGCTTTGCTTTTTCTGGCCCTACTTTGCTTTGTTTTTTTTTGTTTGTTTGTTTGTTTTTTGGGTTTTGGTTTTTTTTTTTTTACCCTTTTTCCTTTGTTTTTTCTGGCCGTGCTTTGCTTTTCCTTATGCCACTTTCTTTTCCCTAGCGGGGCTTTGCTTTGCCTTGCTCTGCTTTCCTCCGCATTGCTCTGCTCTGCTCTGCTTTGCTGCTCTAGGCTTCTTTTGCAGACCGTCCCACCGATTTTGCCGACGAGTCGATCGGTGTATTTAGAAACACGTAAACCCTCAGACGCACACCTTGACCTCCCCCCACCTCGGCGACTGTCCCCTCGGAACTGGCGGACGAGGGGACAGGGATCTGGCCACCGGGCCGGGTCTATTCTGTGGCCCCCGCTGTCCGGCGAGCCGCCAGGTGGGCCCCGTTGCTATTCGTCTGGGGAGGGTGGGGGTTGCGAACGACGCTAAGTAACTACTCGATTCGTAAAAGTAAAGGGGGAAACTGACAACGATTATTATTATTATTACTACTACTCTTTTTATTATGTTTTCGTTATATATATATTTACTCTTATTTAGTACTTTCTTTTGTAATAACTTTTAAGTAGTATACGTAATATTAAATATCTATCGATCGTTTATATAACGATAAAAAGCTAAAGCAAACCGGCCGGGCAGCCAGCCACACCGAGTCGCACAGGTGGCGAGCTGCTCGTGACCGAGCGGGAGCCTCTTATGTCAGAGCGGCCGGCGGCCGGAAGCAACCGGGGGCCGCTGCCACACCCTCGCCTTCTTGAACGCCCGCCTCCCCGTAACCCGGCAACGGGCCCCTCCCTGTTCGTCTGGGGCGGGTGGGGGGTGCGATTTCGAACGACACTAAGGAACTACACGTTTCGTATTCACAGCACTGTTTTTCTTTGCTTTGCTTTTCCTGGCCCTGCTTTGCTTTGCTTTGCATTCGTGGCACCGCTTTGTTTTTCCCGGCCCTGTTTTGCTTTGTTTTTACTGACCCCGATTCGTTTTGCTTTTCCTGGCCCTGCTTGACTTTTCTTTGCCCGATAAGGCTTTCTTTTTCCTCGCAGGGTTTGCTTTGCTTTGCCTTGCTCTGCTTTGCCTTCCCTGGCCCTGCTACGTTTTGCTTCTTCCGGCCACGCTTTCCTTTGCTTAGCTTTGCTTCGTATTCCTGGCGCAGCTTTGCTTTTTCTTCTCTGCTTTGCTTTGCTTCTCCTACCCCTGCTGTGCTTCGCCTCGCCTCAAAGTCCTTTGCTTTGCCTTTCCTGGCCCTGCTTTGCTTTTCCTCACGCTACTTTGCTTTGCCTTGGTCTGCTTTGCTTTTCCTTGCCGTGCTTTGTTTTGTTTTGCTCTGCTTTGTATTCACCGCATCACCTTGCTTTCCTTCCTTGGTCCTGCATTTTTTTTTTTTTTTTTTTCTCTGTCCCTCTTTGTTTAGCTTTCCCTGGACCTGCTTTGCTTTGCTTTGCGTTCGCGGCACCTCTTTGCTTTTCGCGGACCTCCTTTGCTTGGGTTTTTCTCGCCCTTCTTTGTTTTGCTTTTCCCGGCCCTGCCTTGCTTTGTTTGGCTTTATTTCGTATTCATGACGCCTCTTTTCTTTTCCTGGACCTCCTTTGCTTGGGTTTTTCTCGCCCTTCTTTGTTTTGCTTTTCCCGGCCCTGCTTTGCTCTGTTTGGCTTTACTTTGTGTTCATGACGCCGCTTTTCTTTTCCTGGACCTCCTTTGCTTTGGTTTTTCTCGCCCCCTGCTTCGTTTTGCTTTTCCTGGCCCTCCTTGACTTTGCTTTTCTTCGTTCCGCTTTCTTTCCCCTAGCTAGCGGGGCTTTGCTCTGTCTCGCTCCGCTTTCCTCTGCAACGCTCTGCTCTGCTTTGCTGCGCTAGGCTTCCTTTGCGGACCGTCCCGCCGATTTTGCCGACGAGTCGATCGGTGTGTATTTACGAACGCATAAACCCTCGGACGACGCGCACCTTGGCCTCCCCGTAGCCCGGCGACTGTCCCCTCGGAACCGGAGGGTGGGGGCGGGAGGGCTGGCCACCCGGCACCGTCTGTTCCGCATCCCCCGCCGCTCTCCGGCGAGCGCGAGCCTCCAGGTGGGTCCCGCTGCTGCTATTCGGCTGGGAACGGTGTCGGGTGAGGTTTTCGAGGACGCTAAGCGACATCACGCGATTCCCCAAAGG
>NW_028153924.1:100000-135000 GCF_964211835.1 Anser anser
AGCGAGGCACCCGAGAGCAACCGACTTTTACCTCGACGTAACTGGAGGCAGAAAGAAACAGCGACGCCTACGACACCTTCCGAGCCGTCTCACGACCTACTCATCTACCGCTAGCCCCACGGCACGCCGCCGTCCCGTCCGAGTCAGGGTAGACGTGGCCGCCGTTCCCACAGCCCGACCGTCAGCGACCTCCTCCAGGCGGGCAGACGGGGCGCCCTCGGTAGGACACGGGTAGACCAGGCGGCCACAGGGGGACACGGTACACCTCCCGACCGCGGGAGGACACGGGGAGACCCGCCGGCCGGGACCGAACGCCGTCGGTCTGCCTTCCTTCGCTTTTCGCACGGGCCGTTCCGGCCCTTTTCGGAACTTTTCGGGCCTTTTCGGACCTTTCCGGCGCTTTTCGATGCTTTTCGCGTGGACGGACCCACTCGGGAACCGCGCGACCGACCGACAGACGGATGCCTTCGGACGCGCGCGCGCGCGCGCGCGCCCGTCGGTGCCGGGCAGACCCCGACGCCGTTCTCGCGGCCGGCCCCGCTGCAGCGACCCCTACAGGTCGCCACGGGCTACGCAAACATGGCGACCGCGGCCGGGTAGACCTGGCGGCCGCGAGAGGACACGGGTACGTCAGGCGGCCGCGAGGGGGCGCGGGGGCCCCGGTAGACCTGGCGGCCGCAGGAGAACACGGGGAGACTAGGCGGCCACAGGAGGACGCGGCACACCCGGCGACCGCAGGAGGACACCGGCAGACCCGCCGGCCGGGACCGAACGCCGTCGGTCGGTCTGCCTTCCTTCGCTTTTCGTACGGGCCGTTCCGGCCCTTTTCGGCCCTTTTCGGACCTTTTCGGCCCTTTCCGGCGCTATTCGGTGCTTTTCGCGTGGACGGACCCACTCGGGAACCGCGCGACCGACCGACAGACGGATGCCTTTGGACGTGCGCGCGCGCGTCCGCCGGTGCCGGGCAGACCCCGACGCCGTTCTCGCGGCCGGCCCCGCTGCAGCGACCCCTACAGGTCGCCACGGGCTATGCAAACACGGCGACCGCATAGACCCGGCGGCCGCAGGAGGACACGGGGAGACTAGGCGGCCACAGGAGGACGCGGTACACGCGGCAACCGCAGGAGGACACCGGCAGACCCGCCGGCCGGGACCGAACGCCGTCGGTCGGTCTGCCTTCCTTCGCTTTTCGTACGGGCCGTTCCGGCCCTTTTCGGACCTTTTCGGGCCTTTTCGCACCTTTCCGGCACTTTTCGGTGCTTTTCGCCTGGGCGGACCCACTCGGGAATCGCTTGACCGACCGACCGACCGACGGACGCCTTTGGACATGCGCGCGCATGCGTCCTTCGGCTTCCGGGTAGACCCGGACGCCGTTCTCGGCCAGGCGTTTGCCTCTGACGTCAGAGCGACGGGCGGCCCGAGGCAACCGGGGGCCGCGGCCGCGAGCTCGCCTTCTCGAACAGCCGCCTCCCCGTAGCCCGGCTACCGGCCCCTATTCGCCTGGGGCGGGTTGGGCTGGGGGGGAGCGACTTTGCACCACGCTAAGCAACTACACGTTTCGTTTTCACAGCACTGTTTTGCTTCGATATGCTTCTCCTGCCACTGCTACGCGTTGCTTTTCCTGACCCTGCTTGACTATGCTTTTCCTGATAAGGCTTTCTTTTCCTTCCGAGGCTTTCCTTCGTCTCGCATTTCTTCCCTTTGCACTGCCGACCGTACCCGGCATGAGGGCCCTGCGGTCTTTGCCCCGCAGACGCCAGGAACCGGCAGGAGGGCTGGCCGCCAGCTCCTTGCATTTGCTTCGCTTCTCTTTGTTTCTCCTTGCTTTGCTTTGCTTTGCTCTGCTCTTCCGGGCACAGTTTTGCTTTTCCTTCTCTGCGTTCCTCTGCTGTTCTCGCCCCTGCTTTGCTTTCCTTTGCCTCAGATTGCTTTGCCTCAGATTGCTTTGCTTTTTTGTTGTTGTTGTTGTTGTTTCTTTTTTTCTTCTTCTTCTTTTTTTTTTTTTTTGTTAATATAGATACATATTCATTTTATTGCTTTGTTTTATTTTTGGACCTTTTGGCTTTGGTTTTCCTGGCCGCGCTTTGCTTTGCCTGGCCCTGCTTGTCATTTCTTTTCATTATGCCGCATTCTTTTCCCTAGCAGGGCTTTGCTTTGCCTTGCTCGGCTTTCCTCTTCATTTCTCTGCTCTCCTGTGCTGCGCTAGGCTTCCTTTGCAGACCGTCCCGACGATTTTGCCGATGAGGCGATCGGTATATTTCGGAACGCATAAACCCTCAGACACACAGCTGGGCCTCCCCGCAGCCCGGACACTGTCCCCTCGCAACTCGAGGGTGGGGGCAGCAGGCCCGGCCACCCGACATGGTCAGTTCTGTGGCCCCAGCCGTGTGGCCTGCCGCTAGGCGGTCCCCACTGCTGCCCGTCTGGGGACGGTGTTGGGTGAGGTTTTGAACGACGATCAGTAACTACATGATTCCCACAACTACATTGGATGGAAGGCAACAATCAATAAATAAATAAATAAATAAAGATAAAACCAGGTAAAGCAAGACATGGTTCTTGCCCGCTGTCACGGCGGACTATGAGGTGTCAGGGAGGCCGGGGAGCGGGCGAGCAGGGTACAGCCACCGTCCGAGTCTGGCCGCCAGCTCTACGCGGCATGAGGGCCCTGCGGTCTTTGCCCCGCAGACACTGGGAACCGGCAGGAGGGCTGGCCGCCAGCTCCTTACATTTGCTTCGCTTCTCTTTCTTTTTCCTTGCTCTGCTTTGCTTTGCTCTGCTCTTCCGGGCACACTTTTGGTTTTCCTTCTCTCCTTTCCTCTGCTGTTCTTGCCCCTGCTTTGCTTTGCTTTGCCTCAGATTGCTTTGCTTTGCTTTGTTTGCTCTGTCTTTCCTGGCACTGCTTTGCTTTTCCTTGTGCTACTTCACTTTGCTTTGCTCTGCCTTGCACTGCTTTGCCTTTCCTGGACACGCTTTACTTTGCTTTTCCTGGCCCTGCTTTGCTTGTTGTCTTTTTTGCCTTTTTTTTTATTTTTTTTTTTTTTTTACTTTAGATACATATTCATTGCATTGCTTTGTTTTATTTTTGGACCTTTTTGCTTTGGTTTTTCTCGCCGCGCTTTGCTTTTCCTGGCCATGCTTTTTCAGGCCACGCTTTCCTTTCTCTTGCTCTGCTTTTATTCCTGGCACCTCTTGGTTTTACTTTCTCTGCTCTGCTCTGCTTTTCCTACGCCTGCAGTGCTTTGCCTTGCCTCAAACTGCTTTCCTTACTTCGCTCTACGTTTCCTGGCAATGCTGGGACTTTCCTTGTACCAGTTTGCACTGCTTCGCTTTGCCTTGCTCTGCTTTGCCTTTCCTGGCCACGCTTTTTCAGGCCACGCTTTCCTTTGTCTTGCTCTGCTTTGTATTCCTGGCACCTCTTGGTTTTACTTTCTCTGCTCTGCTTTGCTTTTCCTACCCCTGCTGTGCTTTGCCTTGCCTCAAACTGCTTTCGTTAGTTTGCTCTACCTTTCCTGGCACTGCTGGGACTTTCCTTGTACGAGTTTGCACTGCTTTGCTTTGCCTTGCTCTGCGTTGCCTTTCCTGACCATGCTTTTTCAGGCCATGCTTTCCCTTGTCTTGCTTCGCTTTGTTTTCCTGCCACGGCTTTGCTTTACCTTCTCTGCTCTGCTTTGCTTTTCCTACCCCTGCTGTGCTTAGCCTCGCCTCAAACTGCTTTCTTTACTCTGCTCTACGTTTCCTGGCACTGCTGGGACTTTCCTTGTACAAGTTTGCACTGCTTTGCTTTGCCTTGCTCGGCTTTCCTCTTCATCTCTCTGCTCTCCTGTGCTGCGCTAGGCTTCCTTTGCAGACCGTCCCGACGATTTTGCCGATGAGGCGATCGGTATATTTCGGAACGCATAAACCCTCAGACACACAGCTGGGCCTCCCCGCAGCCCGGACACTGTCCCCTCGCAACTCGAGGGTGGGGGCAGCAGGCCCGGCCACCCGACATGGTCAGTTCTGTGGCCCCAGCCGTGTGGCCTGCCGCTAGGCGGTCCCCACTGCTGCCCGTCTGGGGACGGTGTTGGGTGAGGTTTTCAACGACGATCAGTAACTACATGATTCCCACAACTACATTGGATGGAAGGCAACAATAAATAAATAAATAAATAAATAAAGATAAAACCAGGTAAAGCAAGACATGGTTCTTGCCCGCTGTCACGGCGGACTATGAGGTGTCAGGGAGGCCGGGGAGCGGGCGAGCAGGGTACAGACATGTTGTGGTTTAACCCGGCTGGCAGCTAAACACCACACAGCCGTTCGCTCACCCTCCCCCCTCCCTCTCTGGGATGGGGGAGAGAAACGGGAAAGTGAAGCCGGTGAGTTGAGATAAAGACAGTTTATTAAGACAGGAATATAAAAATATAAGGAATATAATAATAACAATAATAATAACAATAGTGATAATGATAATAGTATTAACAATAATAATGTGTAAGAAAACAAGTGATGCACAATGCAATTGCTCACCACCCGCTGACCGATGCCCAGCCTATTCCCGAGCAGCCGGCCCCCCCACCCCGGCCAGCCACCCCTATATATTGTTTAGCCATCCGAGTCTGGCCGAAAGCTCTACCCGGCATGAGGGCCCTGCGGTCTTTGCCCCGCAGACACTGGGAACCGGCAGGAGGGCTGGCCGCCAGCTCCTTACATGTGCTTCGCTTCTCTTTGTTTTTCCTTGCTCTGCTTTGCTTTGCTCTGCTCTGCTCTTCCGGGCACACTTTTGCTTTTCCTTCTCTACTTTGCTCTGCTTTTCTTGCCCCTGCTTTGCTTTGCTTTGCCTCAGATTGCTTTGCTTTGCTTTGTTTGCTCTGTCTTTCCTGGCACTGCTTTGCTTTTCCTCGTGCTACTTCGCTTTGCTTTGCTTTGCCTTGCTCTGCTTTGCCTCCACTGGCCATGTTTTCTTTTGCTTTTTCAGGCCACGCTTTCCTTTGTCTTGCTTTGCTTTGTATTCCTGCCACGGCTTTGCTTTACCTTCTCTGCTCTGCTTTGCTTTTCCTACACCTGCTGTGCTTTGCCTTGCTTCCTCAAACTGCTTTCTTCCTTTTGCTCTACATTTCCTGGCACTGCTTTGCTTTTCCTTGTGCTACTTCACTTTTTCACTTTGCTTTGCTCTGCCTTGCACTGCTTTGCCTTTCCTGGACACGCTTTACTTTGCTTTTCCTGGCCCTGCTTTGCTTGGTGTTTTTTTTGCCTTTTTTTTTTTTTTTTTTTAATTTAGATATATATTCATTGCATTGCTTTGTTTTATTTCTGGACCTTTTTACTTTGGTTTTCCTGGCCGCGCTTTGCTTTTCCTGGCCATGCTTTTTCAGGCCATGCTTTCCTTTGTCTTACTTTGCTTCGTATTCCTGGCACCTCTTGGTTTTACTTTCTCTGCTCTGCTTTGCTTTTCCTACCCCTGCTGTGCTTTGCCTCGCCTCAAAATGCATTCTTTACTTTGCTCTACGTTTCCTGGCCCTGCTGGGACTTTCCTTGTACGAGTTTGCACTGCTTTGCTTTGCCTTGCTCTGCTTTGCCTTTCCTGGCCATGCTTTTTCAGGCCACGCTTTCCTTTGTCTTGCTTCGCTTCGTATTCCTGGCACCTCTTGGTTTTACTTTCTCTGCTCTGCTCTGCTTTTCCTACCC
Organism: Anser anser; assembly: GCF_964211835.1. Classification (NCBI taxonomy): domain Eukaryota; kingdom Metazoa; phylum Chordata; class Aves; order Anseriformes; family Anatidae; genus Anser; species Anser anser. The sequence goes on from NW_028153924.1 coordinate 105,671, forward strand.
CTGCTGTGCTTTGCCTTGCCTCAAACTGCTTTCTTTACTTTGCTCTACGTTTCCTGGCCCTGCTGGGACTTTCCTTGTACGAGTTTGCACTGCTTTGCTTTGCCTTGCTCTGCTTTGCCTTTCCGGGCCATGCTTTTTCAGGCCACGCTTTCCTTTGTCTTGCTTCGCTTCGTATACCTGGCACCTCTTGGTTTTACTTTCTCTGCTCTGCTTTGCTTTTCCTACCCCTGCTCTGCTTTGCCTCGCCTCCAACTGCTTTCTTTACTTTGCTCTACGTTACCTGGCACTGCTGGGACTTTCCTTGTACAAGTTTGCACTGCTTTGCTTTGCCTTGCTCGGCTTTCCTCTTCATCTCTCTGCTCTCCTGTGCTGCGCTAGGCTTCCTTTGCAGACCGTCCCGACGATTTTGCCGATGAGGCGATCGGTATATTTCGGAACGCATAAACCCTCAGACACACAGCTGGGCCTCCCCGCAGCCCGGACACTGTCCCCTCGCAACTCGAGGGTGGGGGCAGCAGGCCCGGCCACCCGACATGGTCAGTTCTGTGGCCCCAGCCGTGTGGCCTGCCGCTAGGCGGTCCCCACTGCTGCCCGTCTGGGGACGGTGTTGGGTGAGGTTTTGAACGACGATCAGTAACTACATGATTCCCACAACTACATTGGATGGAAGGCAACAATAAATAAATAAATAAATAAATAAAGATAAAACCAGGTAAAGCAAGACATGGTTCTTGCCCGCTGTCACGGCGGACTATGAGGTGTCAGGGAGGCCGGGGAGCGGGCGAGCAGGGTACAGCCACCATCCGAGTCTGGCCGCCAGCTCTACCCGGCATGAGGGCCCTGCGGTCTTTGCCCCGCAGACACTGGGAACCGGCAGGAGGGCTGGCCGCCAGCTCCTTACATTTGCTTCGCTTCTCTTTCTTTTTCCTTGCTCTGCTTTGCTTTGCTCTGCTCTTCCGGGCACACTTTTGCTTTTCCTTCTCTACTTTGCTCTGCTTTTCTTGCCCCTGCTTTGCTTTGCTTTGCCTCAGATTGCTTTGCTTTGCTTTGTTTGCTCTGTCTTTCCTGGCACTGCTTTGCTTTTCCTTGTGCTACTTCACTTTTTCACTTTGCTTTGCTCTGCCTTGCACTGCTTTGCCTTTCCTGGACACGCTTTACTTTGCTTTTCCTGGCCCTGCTTTTCTTGGTTTTTTTTTTTGCCTTTTTTTTTTTTTTTTTTTTTTTTTTTTTTTACTTTAGATATATATTCATTGCATTGCTTTGTTTTATTTCTGGACCTTTTTACTTTGGTTTTCCTGGCCGCGCTTTGCTTTTCCTGGCCCTGCTTTTTCAGGCCATGCTTTCCTTTGTCTTGCTTCGCTTCGTATTCCTGGCACCTCTTGGTTTTACTTTCTCTGCTCTGCTTTGCTTTTCCTACCCCTGCTGTGCTTTGCCTCGCATCAAACTGCATTCTTTACTTTGCTCTACGTTTCCTGGCACTGCTGGGACTTTCCTTGTACGAGTTTGCACTGCTTCGCTTTGCCTTGCTCTGCTTTGCCTTTCCTGGCCACCCTTTTTCAGGCCACGCTTTCCTTTGTCTTGCTTCGCTTCGTATTCCTGGCACCTCTTGGTTTTACTTTCTCTGCTCTGCTTTGCTTTTCCTACCCCTGCTGTGCTTTGCCTCGCCTCACACAGCTTGCTTTACATTGCTCTACGTTTCCTGGCACTGCTGGGACTTTCCTTTTACAAGTTTGCACTGCTTCGCTTTGCCTTGCTCTGCTTTGCCTTTCCTGACCATGCTTTTTCAGGCCATGCTTTCCTTTGTTTTGCTTCGCTTTGTATTCCTGCCACGGCTTTGCTTTACCTTCTCTGCTCTGCTTTGCTTTTCCTACCCCTGCTGTGCTTTGCCTCGCCTCAAACTGCTTTCTTTACTTTGCTCTACCTTTCCTGGCACTGCTGGGTCTTTCCTTGTACGAGTTTGCACTGCTTTGCTTTGCCTTGCTCTGCTTTGCCTCCACTGGCCGTGTTTTCTTTTGCTTTTTCAGGCCACGCTTTCCTTTGTCTTGCTTCGCTTCGCTTTGTATTCCTGGCACCTCTAGGTTTTACTTTCTCTGCTCTGCTTTGCCTTGCCTCCAACTGCTTTCGTTACTTTGCTCTACCTTTCCTGGCCCTGCTGGGACTTTCCTTGTACGAGTTTGCACTGCTTTGCTTTGCCTTGCTCTGCTTTGCCTTTCCTGTCCGTGCTTTTTCAGGCCACGCTTTCCTTTGTTTTGCTTTGCTTCGTATTCCTGGCACCTCTTGGTTTTACTTTCTCTGCTCTGCTCTGCTTGTCCTACCCCTGCTGTGCTTTACCTCGCCTCAAACTGCTTTCGTTACTTTGCTCTACGGTTCCTGGCACTGCTGGGACTTTCCTTGTACAAGTTTGCACTGCTTTGCTTTGCCTTGCTCGGCTTTCCTCTTCATTGCTCTGCTGTCCTGTGTTGCTCTAGGCTTCCTTTGCAGACTGTCCCGACGATTTTGCCAATGAGGCTATCGGTATATTTAGGAACGCATAAACCCTCAGACACACAGCTGGGCCTCCCCGCAGCCCGGACACTGTCCCCTCGCAACTCGAGGGTGGGGGCAGCAGGCCCGGCCACCCGACATGGTCAGTTCTGTGGCCCCAGCCGTGTGGCCCGCCGCTAGGCGGTCCCCACTGCTCCCCGTCTGGGGACGGTGTTGGGTGAGGTTTTGAACGACGATCAGTAAATACATGATTCCCACAACTACAGTGGATGGAAGGCAAGAATAAATAAATAAATAAATAAATGCAGGGGGAAAAAAAAAAAAAAAAAAAACCAGGTAAAGCAAGACATGGTTCTTGCCCGCTGTCACGGCGGACTATGAGGTGTCAGGGAGGCCGGGGAGCGGGCGAGCAGGGTACAGCCACCGTCCGAGTCTGGCCGCCAGCTCTACCCGGCATGAGGGCCCTGCGGTCTTTGCCCCGCAGACACTGGGAACCGGCAGGAGGGCTGGCCGCCAGCTCCTTATATTTGCTTCGCTTCTCTTTGTTTTTCCTTGCTCTGCTTTGCTTTGCTCTGCTCTGCTCTTCCGGGCACACTTTTGCTTTTCCTTCTCTCCTTTCCTCTGCTGTTCCTGCCCCTGCTTTGCTTTGCTTTGCCTCCGATTGCTTTGCTTTGGTTCGTTTGCTTTGTCTTTCCTGGCAATGCTTTGCTTTTCCTCGTGCTACTTTGCTTCGCTTTCCTTTGCCTTGCTCTGCTTTTCTGGCCGTGCTTTGTTTGGTTTTGCTTTACTTTGCCTTCCCTCTTTGACACTGTTTTAGTTTTCCTCGTGCTGCCTTGCTTTCCCTTTCTCTGCTATGCCTTCCCTGCGCATGCTTTCTTTTGCTTTTTCAGGCCACGCTTTCCTTTGTTTAGCTTTGCTTTGTATTCCTGGCACTGCTTCTCTTTTCCTTCTCTACGTTGCTTTGTTTTCCTACCCCCGCTGTGCTTCGCCTTGCCTCAATTTCTTTCTTTCCTTTGCTCTACCTTTCCTGGCCCTGCTTTGTTTTTGCTTGTGCTACTTTGCTCTGCTTTGCTTTGCCTTACTGTCATTTGCCTTTCCTGGCCATGCTTTGCTTTGCTTTTCTTACCCCTGCTTTTCTTTCCTTTTCTGGCCCTGCTTTGTTTTACTTTGCTTCACTTTGCCTTGAATTCCAGACAGTGCTTTGCTTTGTCTTGTGCTGCTTTGCTTTGTTTTGCATTGCTGTGCTTTGCATTCCCTGGCCCTCATTTTTGTTTTTCTTCCCCCTCCCCCCCCCCCAACCCCCCCCCCCCGCCCCCCCCCCGCCATGCTTTCCTTTGTTTTGCTTTGCTTTGTGTTCCTGGCTCTGCTATGCATTTCTTTGTGCTGTTTTGCTCTGCTTTGCTTTGCCTTGCTCTGCTTTGCCTTTCCTGGCCATGCTTTGCTTTGCTTTTTCTGGCCCTACTTTGCTTTGGTTTTTTTGTTTGTTCGGTTGTTTTTTTTTTTACCCTTTTTCCTTTGTTTTTTTCTGGCCGTGCTTTGCTTTTCCTTATGCCACTTTCTTTTCCCTAGCGGGGCTTTGCTTTGCCTTGCTCTGCTTTCCTCCGCATTGCTCTGCTCTGCTCTGCTTTGCTGCTCTAGGCTCCTTTTGCAGACCATCCCACCGATTTTGCCGACGAGTCGATCGGTGTATTTAGAAACACGTAAACCCTCAGACGCACACCTTGACCTCCCCCCACCTCGGCGACTGTCCCCTCGGAACTGGCGGACGAGGGGACAGGGATCTGGCCACCGGGCCGGGTCTATTCTGTGGCCCCCGCTGTCCGGCGAGCCGCCAGGTGGGCCCCGTTGCTATTCGTCTGGGGAGGGTGGGGGTTGCGAACGACGCTAAGTAACTACGTGATTCCTAAAAGTAAAGGGGGAAACAGACAACGATTATTATTATTATTACTACTACTGTTTTTATTATGTTTTCGTTATATATATATTTACTCTTATTTAGTACTTTCTTTTGTAATAACTCTTAAGTAGTATATATAATATTATATATCTATGGATCGTTTATGTAACGATAAAAAGCTAAAGCAAACCGGCCGGGCAGCCAGCCACACCGAGTCGCACAGGTGGCGAGCTGCTCGTGACCGAGCGGGAGCCTCTTATGTCAGAGCGGCCGGCGGCCGGAAGCAACCGGGGGCCGCTGCCACACCCTCGCCTTCTTGAACGCCCGCCTCCCCGTAACCCGGCAACGGGCCCCTCCCTATTCGTCTGGGGCGGGTGGGGGGTGCGATTTCGGACGACACTAAGGAACTACACGTTTCGTATTCACAGCACTGTTTTTCTTTGCTTTGCTTTTCCTGGCCCTGCTTTGCTTTGCTTTGCATTCGTGGCACCGCTTTGTTTTTCCCGGCCCTGTTTTGCTTTGTTTTTACTGACCCCGATTCGTTTTGCTTTTCCTGGCCCTGCTTGACTTTTCTTTGCCCGATAAGGCTTTCTTTTTCCTCGCAGGGTTTGCTTTGCTTTGCCTTGCTCTGCTTTGCCTTTCCTGGCCATGCTTTTTCAGGCCATGCTTTCCTTTGTTTTCCTTTGCTTCGTATTCCTGGCGCCTCTTGGTTTTACCTTCTCTGCTCTGCTTTGCTTTTCCTACCCCTGCTGTGCTTTGCCTCGCCTCAAACTGCTTTCTTTACTTTGCTCTACCTTTCCTGGCACTGCTGGGACTTTCCTTGTACGAGTTTGCACTGCTTTGCTTTGCCTTGCTCTGCTTTGCCTCCACTGGCCGTGTTTTCTTTTGCTTTTTCAGGCCACGCTTTCCTTTGTCTTGCTTCGCTTCGCTTTGTATTCCTGGCACCTCTAGGTTTTACTTTCTCTGCTCTGCTTTGCCTTGCCTCCAACTGCTTTCGTTACTTTGCTCTACCTTTCCTGGCCCTGCTGGGACTTTCCTTGTACGAGTTTGCACTGCTTTGCTTTGCCTTGCTCTGCTTTGCCTTTCCTGTCCGTGCTTTTTCAGGCCACGCTTTCCTTTGTTTTGCTTTGCTTTTTATTCCAGGCACCTCTTGGTTTTACTTTCTCTGCTCTGCTCTGTTTTTCCTACCCCTGCTGTGCTTTGCCTTGCCTCCTCAAACTGCTTTCTTTCTTTTGCTCTACATTTCCTGGCCCTGCTTTGCTTTTCCTTGTGCTACTTTCCTTTGCTCTGCTCTGCCTTGCACCGCTTTGCCTTTCCTGGACACGCTTTTCTTTGCTTTTCCTGGCCCCGCTTTGCTTGGTCTTTTTTTTGCGTTTTTTTGTTTTGTTTGTTTGTTTGTTTGTTTGTTTTATTTTAATATAGATACATTTTCATTGCATTGCTTTGTTTTATTTTTGGACCTTTTTGCTTTGGTTTTCCTGGCCACGCTTTGCTTTTCCTGGCCATGCTTTTTCAGGCCATGCTTTCCTTTGTTTTGCTTTGCTTCGTATTCCTGCCACGACTTTGCTTTACCTTCTCTGCTCTGCTTTGCTTTTCCTACCCCTGCAGTGCTTTGTCTCGCCTCAAACTGCTTTCTTTACTTTGCTCTACGTTTCCTGGCACTGCTGGGACTTTCCTTGTACGAGTTTGCACTGCTTTGCTTTGCCTTGCTCTGCGTTGCCTTTCCTGGCCATGCTTTTTCGGGCCACGCTTTCCTTTGTTTTGCTTTGCTTCGTATGCCTGGCACCTCTTGGTTTTACTTTCTCTGCTCTGCTCTGCTTGTCCTACCCCTGCTGTGCTTTACCTTGCCTCAAACTGCTTTCGTTACTTTGCTCTACGGTTCCTGGCACTGCTGGGACTTTCCTTGTACAAGTTTGCACTGCTTTGCTTTGCCTTGCTCGGCTTTCCTCTTCATTGCTCTGCTGTCCTGTGTTGCTCTAGGCTTCCTTTGCAGACTGTCCCGACGATTTTGCCAATGAGGCTATCGGTATATTTAGGAACGCATAAACCCTCAGACACACAGCTGGGCCTCCCCGCAGCCCGGACACTGTCCCCTCGCAACTCGAGGGTGGGGGCAGCAGGCCCGGCCACCCGACATGGTCAGTTCTGTGGCCCCAGCCGTGTGGCCCGCCGCTAGGCGGTCCCCACTGCTCCCCGTCTGGGGACGGTGTTGGGTGAGGTTTTGAACGACGATCAGTAAATACATGATTCCCACAACTACAGTGGATGGAAGGCAAGAATAAATAAATAAATAAATAAATGCAGGGGGAAAAAAAAAAAAAAAAAAAACAGGTAAAGCAAGACATGGTTCTTGCCCGCTGTCACGGCGGACTATGAGGTGTCAGGGAGGCCGGGGAGCGGGCGAGCAGGGTACAGCCACCGTCCGAGTCTGGCCGCCAGCTCTACCCGGCATGAGGCCCCTGCGGTCTTTGCCCAGCAGACACTGGGAACCGGCAGGAGGGCTGGCCGCCAGCTCCTTACATTTGCTTCGCTTCTCTTTCTTTTTCCTTGCTCTGCTTTGCTTTGCTCTGCTCTTCCGGGCACACTTTTGCTTTTCCTTCTCTGCTTTCCTCTGCTGTTCTTGCCCCTGCTTTGCTTTGCTTTGCCTCAGATTGCTTTGCTTTGCTTTGTTTGCTTTGTCTTTCCTGGCAATGCTTTGCTTTTCCTCGTGCTACTTTGCTTCGCTTTCCTTTGCCTTGCTCTGCTTTTCTGGCCGTGCTTTGTTTGGTTTTGCTTTACTTTGCCTTCCCTCTTTGACACTGTTTTAGTTTTCCTCCTGCTGCCTTGCTTTCCCTTTCTCTGCTTTGCCTTCCCTGCGCATGCTTTCTTTTGCTTTTTCAGGCCACGCTTTCCTTTATTTAGCTTTGCTTTGTATTCCTGGCACTGCTTCGCTTTTCCTTCTCTACGTTGCTTTGTTTTCCTACCCCCGCTGTGCTTCGCCTTGCCTCAATTTCTTTCTTTCCTTTGCTCTACCTTTCCTGGCCCTGCTTTGTTTTTGCTTGTGCTACTTTGCTCTGCTTTGCTTTGCCTTACTGTCATTTGCCTTTCCTGGCCATGCTTTGCTTTGCTTTTCTTACCCCTGCTTTTCTTTCCTTTTCTGGCCCTGCTTTGTTTTACTTTGCTTCACTTTGCCTTGAATTCCTGACAGTGCTATGCTTTGTCTTCTGCTGCTTTGCTTTGTTTTGCATTGCTGTGCTTTGCATTCCCTGGCCCTCATTTTTGTTTTTCTTCCCCCTCCCCCCCCCCCCAACCCCCCCCCACCCCCCCCCGGCCATGCTTTCCTTTGTTTTGCTTCGCTTCGTATTCCTGGCACCTCTTGGTTTTACTTTTCCTGCTCTGCTCTGCTTTTCCTACCCCTGCTGTGCTTTGCCTCGCCTCAAACTGCATTCTTTACTTTGCTCTACGTTTCCTGGCCCTGCTGGGACTTTCCTTGTACGAGTTTGCACTGCTTTGCTTTGCCTTGCTCTGCTTTGCCTTTCCTGGCCATGCTTTTTCAGGCCACGCTTTCCTTTGTCTTGCTTCGCTTCGTATTCCTGGCACCTCTTGGTTTTACTTTCTCTGCTCTGCTCTGCTTTTCCTACCCCTGCTGTGCTTTGCCTTGCCTCAAACTGCTTTCGTAACTTTGCTCTACGTTACCTGGCACTGCTGGGACTTTCCTTGTACAAGTTTACACTGCTTTGCTTTGCCTTGCTCGGCTTTCCTCTTCATTTCTCTGCTCTCCTTTGCTGCGCTAGGCTTCCTTTGCAGACCGTCCAGACGATTTTGCCGATGAGGCGATCGGTATATTTCGGAACGCATAAACCCTCAGACACACAGCTGGGCCTCCCCGCAGCCCGGACACTGTCCCCTCGCAACTCGAGGGTGGGGGCAGCAGGCCCGGCCACCCGACATGGTCAGTTCTGTGGCCCCAGCCGTGTGGCCTGCCGCTAGGCGGGCCCCACTTCTACCCGTCTGGGGACGGCGTTGGGTGAGGTTTTCAATGACGGTAAGTAACTACATGATTCCCACAACTACATTGGATGGAAGGCAAGAATAAATAAATAAATAAATAAATAAATAAATAAATAAATAAATAAAGATAAAACCAGGTAAAGCAAGACATGGTTCTTGCCCGCTGTCACGGCGGACTATGAGGTGTCAGGGAGGCCGGGGAGCGGGCGAGCAGGGTACAGCCACCGTCCGAGTCTGGCCGCCAGCTCTACCCGGCATGAGGGCCCTGCGGTCTTTGCCCCGCAGACACTGGGAACCGGCAGGAGGGCTGGCCGCCAGCTCCTTACATTTGCTTCGCTTCTCTTTGTTTTTCCTTGCTCTGCTTTGCTTTGCTCTGCTCTGCTCTTCCGGGCACACTTTTGCTTTTCCTTCTCTGCTTTCCTCTGCTGTTCCTGCCCCTGCTTTGCTTTGCTTTGCCTCAGGTTGCTTTGCTTTGCTTTGTTTGCTTTGTCTTTCCTGGTAATGCTTTGCTTTTCCTCGTGCTACTTTGCTTTGCTTTGCTTTGCTTTGCCTTGCTCTGCTTTGCCTCCACTGGCCATGCTTTCTTTTGCTTTTTCAGGCCACGCTTTCCTTTGTTTTGCTTTGCTTTGTATTCCTGCCACGGCTTTGCTTTACCTTCTCTGCTCTGCTTTGCTTTTCCTACGCCTGCTGTGCTTTGCCTTGCCTCCTCTAACTGCTTTCTTTCTTTTGCTCTACATTTCCTGGCACTGCTTTGCTTTTCCTTGTGCTACTTTCCTTTGCTTTGCTCTGCCTTGCACTGCTTTGCCTTTCCTGGACATGCTTTACTTTGCTTTTCCTGGCTCTGCTTTGCTTGGTCTTTTTTTTGCGTTTTTTGTTTTTTTGTTTTTTTTTTTTTTGTTTTTTTAATATAGTTACACATTCATTGCATTGCTTTTTTTTATTTTTGGACCTCTTTGCTTTGGTTTTCCTGGCCGCGCTTTGCTTTGCCTGGCCCTGCTTGTCATTTCTTTTCATTATGCCGCATTCTTTTCCCTAGCAGGGCTTTGCTTTGCCTTGCTCGGCTTTGCCTCCACTGGCCATGTTTTCTTTTGCTTTTCAGGCCACGCTTTCCTTTGTTTTGCTTTGCTTTGTATTCCTGCCACGGCTTTGCTTTACCTTCTCTGCTCTGCTTTGCTTTTCCTACCCCTGTTGTGCTTTGTCTCGCCTCAAACTGCTTTCTTTCTTTTGCTCTACATTTCCTGGCCCTGCTTTGCTTTTCCTTGTGCTACTTTCCTTTGCTCTGCTCTGCCTTGCACCGCTTTGCCTTTCCTGGACACGCTTTTCTTTGCTTTTCCTGGCCCTGCTTTGCTTGGTCTTTTTTTTGCGTTTTTTTGGTTTGTTTGTTTGTTTGTTTGTTTGTTTTATTTTAGTATAGATACATTTTCATTGCATTGCTTTGTTTTATTTTTGGACCTTTTTGCTTTGGTTTTCCTGGCCACGCTTTGCTTTTCCTGGCCATGCTTTTTCAGGCCATGCTTTCCTTTGTTTTGCTTTGCTTCGTATTCCTGCCACGACTTTGCTTTACCTTCTCTGCTCTGCTTTGCTTTTCCTACCCCTGTTGTGCTTTGTCTCGCCTCAAACTGCTTTCTTTCTTTTGCTCTACATTTCCTGGCCCTGCTTTGCTTTTCCTTGTGCTACTTTCCTTTGCTCTGCTCTGCCTTGCACCGCTTTGCCTTTCCTGGACACGCTTTTCTTTGCTTTTCCTGGCCCTGCTTTGCTTGGTCTTTTTTTTGCGTTTTTTTGGTTTGTTTGTTTGTTTGTTTGTTTGTTTTATTTTAGTATAGATACATTTTCATTGCATTGCTTTGTTTTATTTTTGGACCTTTTTGCTTTGGTTTTCCTGGCCACGCTTTGCTTTTCCTGGCCATGCTTTTTCAGGCCATGCTTTCCTTTGTTTTGCTTTGCTTCGTATTCCTGCCACGACTTTGCTTTACCTTCTCTGCTCTGCTTTGCTTTTCCTACCCCTGTTGTGCTTTGTCTCGCCTCAAACTGCTTTCTTTACTTTGCTCTACGTTTCCTGGCACTGCTGGGACTTTCCTTGTACGAGTTTGCACTGCTTTGCTTTGCCTTGCTCTGCGTTGCCTTTCCTGGCCATGCTTTTTCGGGCCACGCTTTCCTTTGTTTTGCTTTGCTTCGTATTCCTGCCACGACTTTGCTTTACCTTCTCTGCTCTGCTTTGCTTTTCCTACCCCTGTTGTGCTTTGCCTCGCCTCAAACTGCTTTCTTTACTTTGCTCTACCTTTCCTGGCACTGCTGGGACTTTCCTTGTACGAGTTTGCACTGCTTTGCTTTGCCTTGCTCGGCTTTCCTCTTCATTTCTCTGCTCTCCTGTGCTGCGCTAGGCTTCCTTTGCAGACCGTCCCGACGATTTTGCCGATGAGGCTATCGGTATATTTCGGAACGCATAAACCCTCAGACACACAGCTGGGCCTCCCCGCAGCCCGGACACTGTCCCCTCGCAACTCGAGGGTGGGGGCAGCAGGCCCGGCCACCCGACATGGTCAGTTCTGTGGCCCCAGCCGTGTGGCCCGCCGCTAGGCGGTCCCCACGGCTCCCCGTCTAGGGACGGTGTTGGGTGAGGTTTTGAACGACGATCAGTAACTACATGATTCCCACAACTACATTGGATGGAAGGCAAGAATAAATAAATAAATAAATAAATGCAGGGGGGAAAAAAAAAAAAAAAAAATCAGGTAAAGCAAGACATGGTTCTTGCCCGCTGTCACGGCGGACTATGAGGGTTCAGGGAGGCCGGGGAGCGGGCGAGCAGGGTACAGCCACTGTCCGAGTCTGGCCGCCAGCTCTACCCGGCATGAGGGCCCTGCGGTCTTTGCCCCGCAGACACTGGGAACCGGCAGGAGGGCTGGCCGCCAGCTCCTTACATTTGCTTCGCTTCTCTTTCTTTTTCCTTGCTCTGCTTTGCTTTGCTCTGCTCTTCCGGGCACACTTTTGCTTTTCCTTCTCTCCTTTCCTCTGCTGTTCCTGCCCCTGCTTTGCTTTGCTTTGCCTCAGATTGCTTTGCTTTGGTTCGTTTGCTTTGTCTTTCCTGGCAATGCTTTGCTTTTCCTCGTGCTACTTTGCTTCGCTTTCCTTTGCCTTGCTCTGCTTTTCTGGCCGTGCTTTGTTTGGTTTTGCTTTACTTTGCCTTCCCTCTTTGACACTGTTTTAGTTTTCCTCCTGCTGCCTTGCTTTCCCTTTCTCTGCTTTGCCTTCCCTGCGCATGCTTTCTTTTGCTTTTTCAGGCCACGCTTTCCTTTGTTTTCCTTTGCTTCGTATTCCTGGCGCCTCTTGGTTTTACCTTCTCTACTCTGCTTTGCTTTTCCTACCCCTGCTGTGCTTTGCCTCGCCTCAAACTGCTTTCTTTACTTTGCTCTACCTTTCCTGGCACTGCTGGGACTTTCCTTGTACGAGTTTGCACTGCTTTGCTTTGCCTTGCTCTGCTTTGCCTCCACTGGCCGTGTTTTCTTTTGCTTTTTCAGGCCACGCTTTCCTTTGTCTTGCTTCGCTTCGCTTTGTATTCCTGGCACCTCTAGGTTTTACTTTCTCTGCTCTGCTTTGCCTTGCCTCCAACTGCTTTCGTTACTTTGCTCTACCTTTCCTGGCCCTGCTGGGACTTTCCTTGTACGAGTTTGCACTGCTTTGCTTTGCCTTGCTCTGCTTTGCCTTTCCTGTCCGTGCTTTTTCAGGCCACGCTTTCCTTTGTTTTGCTTTGCTTTTTATTCCAGGCACCTCTTGGTTTTACTTTCTCTGCTCTGCTCTGTTTTTCCTACCCCTGCTGTGCTTTGCCTTGCCTCCTCAAACTGCTTTCTTTCTTTTGCTCTACATTTCCTGGCCCTGCTTTGCTTTTCCTTGTGCTACTTTCCTTTGCTCTGCTCTGCCTTGCACCGCTTTGCCTTTCCTGGACACGCTTTTCTTTGCTTTTCCTGGCCCTGCTTTGCTTGGTCTTTTTTTTGAGTTTTTTTGTTTTGTTTGTTTCTTTGTTTGTTTTATTTTAGTATAGATACATTTTCATTGCATTGCTTTGTTTTATTTTTGGACCTTTTTGCTTTGGTTTTCCTGGCCACACTTTGCTTTTCCTGGCCATGCTTTTTCAGGCCATGCTTTCCTTTGTTTTGCTTTGCTTCGTATTCCTGCCACGACTTTGCTTTACCTTCTCTGCTCTGCTTTGCTTTTCCTACCCCTGTTGTGCTTTGTCTCGCCTCAAACTGCTTTCTTTACTTTGCTCTACGTTTCCTGGCACTGCTGGGACTTTCCTTGTACGAGTTTGCACTGCTTTGCTTTGCCTTGCTCTGCGTTGCCTTTCCTGGCCATGCTTTTTCAGGCCACGCTTTCCTTTGTCTTGCTTCGCTTCGTATTCCTGGCACCTCTTGGTTTTACTTTCTCTGCTCTGCTCTGCTTTTCCTACCCCTGCTGTGCTTTGCCTTGCCTCAAACTGCTTTCGTAAATTTGCTCTACGTTTCCTGGCACTGCTGGGACTTTCCTTGTACGAGTTTGCACTGCTTTGCTTTGCCTTGCTCTGCGTTGCCTTTCCTGGCCATGCTTTTTCAGGCCACGCTTTCCTTTGTCTTGCTTCGCTTCGTATACCTGGCACCTCTTGGTTTTACTTTCTCTGCTCTGCTTTGCTTTTCCTACCCCTGCTGTGCTTTGCCTCGCCTCCAACTGCTTTCTTTACTTTGCTCTACGGTTCCTGGCACTGCTGGGACTTTCCTTGTACAAGTTTGCACTGCTTTGCTTTGCCTTGCTCGGCTTTCCTCTTCATCTCTCTGCTCTCCTGTGCTGCGCTAGGCTTCCTTTGCAGACCGTCCCGACGATTTTGCCGATGAGGCGATCGGTATATTTCGGAACGCATAAACCCTCAGACACACAGCTGGGCCTCCCCGCAGCCCGGACACTGTCCCCTCGCAACTCGAGGGTGGGGGCAGCAGGCCCGGCCACCCGACATGGTCAGTTCTGTGGCCCCAGCCGTGTGGCCTGCCGCTAGGCGGGCCCCACTGCTGCCCGTCTGGGGACGGTGTTGGGTGAGGTTTTGAACGACGATCAGTAACTACATGATTCCCACAACTACAGTGGATGGAAGGCAACAATCAATAAATAAATAAATAAATAAAGATAAAACCAGGTAAAGCAAGACATGGTTCTTGCCCACTGTCACGGCGGACTATGAGGTGTCAGGGAGGCCGGGGGCGGGCGAGCAGGGTACAGCCACCATCCGAGTCTGGCCGCCAGCTCTACCCGGCATGAGGGCCCTGTGGTCTTTGCCCCGCAGACACTGGGAACCGGCAGGAGGGCTGGCCGCCAGCTCCTTACATTTGCTTCGCTTCTCTTTCTTTTTCCTTGCTCTGCTTTGCTTTGCTCTGCTCTTCCGGGCACACTTTTGCTTTTCCTTCTCTACTTTCCTCTGCTTTTCTTGCCCCTGCTTTGCTTTGCTTTGCCTCAGATTGCTTTGCTTTGCTTTGTTTGCTCTGTCTTTCCTGGCACTGCTTTGCTTTTCCTTGTGCTACTTCACTTTGCTTTGCTCTGCCTTGCACTGCTTTGCCTTTCCTGGACACGCTTTACTTTGCTTTTCCTGGCCCTGCTTTGCTTGTTGTCTTTTTTGCCTTTTTTTTTATTTTTTTTTTTTTTTAATTTTAGATACATATTCATTGCATTGCTTTGTTTTATTTTTGGACCTTTTTGCTTTGGTTTTCCTCGCTGCGCTTTGCTTTTCCTGGCCCTGCTTTTTCAGGCCATGCTTTCCTTTGTCTTGCTTCGCTTCGTATTCCTGGCACCTCTTGGTTTTACTTTCTCTGCTCTGCTTTGCTTTTCCTACCCCTGCTCTGCTTTGCCTCGCCTCAAACTGCTTTCTTTACTTTGCTCTACGTTTCCTGGCACTGCTGGGACTTTCCTTGTACGAGTTTGCACCGCTTTGCTTTGCCTTGCTCTGCGTTGCCTTTCCTGGCCATGCTTTTTCAGGCCATGCTTTCCTTTGTTTTGCTTCGCTTTGTATTCCTGCCACGGCTTTGCTTTACCTTCTCTGCTGTGCTTTGCTTTTCCTACCCCTGCTGTGCTTTGCCTCGCCTCAAACTGCTTTCTTTACTTTGCTCTACGTTTCCTGGCACTGCTGGGACTTTCCTTGTACGAGTTCGCACTGCTTTGCTTTGCCTTGCTCTGCGTTGCCTTTCCTGGCCATGCTTTTTCAGGCCATGCTTTCCTTTGTTTTGCTTTGCTTTGTATTCCTGGCACTGCTTTGCTTTTCCTTCTCTACGTTGCTTTCTTTTCCTAACCCTGCTGTGCTTTGCCTTGCCTCCTCAAACTGCTTTCTTTCTTTTGCTCTACATTTCCTGGCACTGCTTTGCTTTTCCTTGTGCTACTTTCCTTTCCTTTGCTCTGCCTTGCACCGCTTTGCCTTTCCTGGACACGCTTTACTTTGCTTTTCCTGGCCCTGCTTTGCTTGTTGTCTTTTTTGCCTTTTTTTTTTTTTTTTTTTTTTTTTTTTACTTTAGATACATATTCATTGCATTGCTTTGTTTTATTTTTGGACCTTTTGGCTTTGGTTTTCCTCGCTGCGCTTTGCTTTTCCTGGCCATGCTTTTTCAGGCCACGCTTTCCTTTGTCTTGCTCTGCTTTTATTCCTGGCACCTCTTGGTTTTACTTTCTCTGCTCTGCTCTGCTTTTCCTACGCCTGCAGTGCTTTGCCTTGCCTCAAACTGCTTTCCTTACTTCGCTCTACGTTTCCTGGCAATGCTGGGACTTTCCTTGTACGAGTTTGCACTGCTTCGCTTTGCCTTGCTCTGCTTTGCCTTTCCTGGCCACGCTTTTTCAGGCCACGCTTTCCTTTGTCTTGCTCTGCTTTGTATTCCTGGCACCTCTTGGTTTTACTTTCTCTGCTCTGCTTTGCTTTTCCTACACCTGCTGTGCTTTCCCTCGCCTCCAACTGCTTTCTTTACTTTGCTCTACGTTTCCTGGCACTGCTGGGACTTTCCTTGTACAAGCTTGCACTGCTTCGCTTTGCCTTGCTCTGCGTTGCCTTTCCTGACCATGCTTTTTCAGGCCATGCTTTCCCTTGTCTTGCTTCGCTTTGTTTTCCTGCCACGGCTTTGCTTTACCTTCTCTGCTCTGCTTTGCTTTTCCTACCCCTGCTTTGCTTTGCCTCGCCTCAAACTGCTCTCTTTACTCTGCTCTACGTTTCCTGGCACTGCTGGGACTTTCCTTGTACGAGTTTGCACTGCTTTGCTTTGCCTTGCTCGGCTTTCCTCTTCATTTCTCTGCTCTCCTGTGCTGCGCTAGGCTTCCTTTGCAGACCGTCCCGACGATTTTGCCGATGAGGCTATCGTTATATTTCGGAACGCATAAACCCTCAGACACACAGCTGGGCCTCCCCGCAGCCCGGACACTGTCCCCTCGCAACTCGAGGGTGGGGGCAGCAGGCCCGGCCACCCGACATGGTCAGTTCTGTGGCCCCAGCCGTGTGGCCTGCCGCTAGGCGGGCCCCACTGCTATTCGTCTGGGGACGGCGTTGGGTGAGGTTTTCAACGACGGTAAGTAACTACATGATTCCCACAACTACATTGGATGGAAGGCAACAATAAATAAATAAATAAATAAATAAATAAATAAAGATAAAACCAGGTAAAGCAAGACATGGTTCTTGCCCACTGTCACGGCGGACT
The DNA here is from genome assembly GCF_964211835.1 of Anser anser. Taxonomy (NCBI): domain Eukaryota; kingdom Metazoa; phylum Chordata; class Aves; order Anseriformes; family Anatidae; genus Anser; species Anser anser. The sequence goes on from NW_028153924.1 coordinate 121,730, forward strand.
AAGAGGTGTCAGGGAGGCCGGGGAGCGGGCGAGCAGGGTACAGCCACCGTCCGAGTCTGGCCGCCAGCTCTACCCGGCATGAGGGCCCTGCGGTCTTTGCCCCGCAGACACTGGGAACCGGCAGGAGGGCTGGCCGCCAGCTCCTTACATGTGCTTCGCTTCTCTTTCTTTTTCCTTGCTCTGCTTTGCTTTGCTCTGCTCTGCTCTTCCGGGCACACTTTTGCTTTTCCTTCTCTACTTTCCTCCGCTGTTCCTGCCCCTGCTTTGCTTTGCTTTGCCTCAGATTGCTTTGCTTTGCTTTGTTTGCTTTGTCTTTCCTGGCAATGTTATGCTTTTCCTCGTGCTACTTCGCTTTGCTTTGCTTTGCTTTGCCTTGCTCTAGTTTGCCTCCACGGGCCATGTTTTCTTTTGCTTTTTCAGGCCACGCTTTCCTTTGTTTTGCTTTGCTTTGTATTCCTGCCACGGCTTTGCTTTACCTTCTCTGCTCTGCTTTGCTTTTCCTACCCCTGCTGTGCTTTGCCTTGCCTCAAACTGCTTTCGTTAGTTTGCTCTACCTTTCCTGGCACTGCTGGGACTTTCCTTGTACGAGTTTGCACTGCTTTGCTTTGCCTTGCTCTGCTTTGCCTTTCCTGGCCATGCTTTTTCAGGCCACGCTTTCCTTTGTTTTCCTTTGCTTCGTATTCCTGGCACCTCTTGGTTTTACCTTCTCTTCTCTGCTTTGCTTTTCCTACCCCTGCTGTGCTTTGCCTCGCCTCAAACTGCTTTCTTTACTTTGCTCTACCTTTCCTGGCACTGCTGGGACTTTCCTTGTACGAGTTTGCACTGCTTTGCTTTGCCTTGCTCTGCGTTGCCTTTCCTGGCCATGCTTTTTCAGGCCATGCTTTCCTTTGTTTTCCTTTGCTTCGTATTCCTGGCGCCTCTTGGTCTTACCTTCTCTGCTCTGCTTTGCTTTTCCTACCCCTGCTGTGCTTTGCCTCGCCTCAAACTGCTTTCTTTACTTTGCTCTACCTTTCCTGGCACTGCTGGGACTTTCCTTGTACGAGTTTGCACTGCTTTGCTTTGCCTTGCTCTGCTTTGCCTCCACTGGCCGTGTTTTCTTTTGCTTTTTCAGGCCACGCTTTCCTTTGTCTTGCTTCGCTTCGCTTTGTATTCCTGGCACCTCTAGGTTTTACTTTCTCTGCTCTGCTTTGCCTTGCCTCCAACTGCTTTCGTTACTTTGCTCTACCTTTCCTGGCCCTGCTGGGACTTTCCTTGTACGAGTTTGCACTGCTTTGCTTTGCCTTGCTCTGCTTTGCCTTTCCTGTCCGTGCTTTTTCAGGCCACGCTTTCCTTTGTTTTGCTTTGCTTTTTATTCCAGGCACCTCTTGGTTTTACTTTCTCTGCTCTGCTCTGTTTTTCCTACCCCTGCTGTGCTTTGCCTTGCCTCCTCAAACTGCTTTCTTTCTTTTGCTCTACATTTCCTGGCCCTGCTTTGCTTTTCCTTGTGCTACTTTCCTTTGCTTTGCTCTGCCTTGCACCGCTTTGCCTTTCCTGGACACGCTTTTCTTTGCTTTTCCTGGCCCTGCTTTGCTTGGTCTTTTTTTTGCGTTTTTTTGTTTTGTTTGTTTGTTTGTTTGTTTGTTTTATTTTAGTATAGATACATTTTCATTGCATTGCTTTGTTTTATTTTTGGACCTTTTTGCTTTGGTTTTCCTGGCCACGCTTTGCTTTTCCTGGCCATGCTTTTTCAGGCCATGCTTTCCTTTGTTTTGCTTTGCTTCGTATTCCTGCCACGACTTTGCTTTACCTTCTCTGCTCTGCTTTGCTTTTCCTACCCCTGTTGTGCTTTGTCTCGCCTCAAACTGCTTTCTTTACTTTGCTCTACGTTTCCTGGCACTGCTGGGACTTTCCTTGTACGAGTTTGCATTGCTTTGCTTTGCCTTGCTCTGCGTTGCCTTTCCTGGCCATGCTTTTTCGGGCCACGCTTTCCTTTGTTTTGCTTTGCTTCGTATTCCTGGCACCTCTTGGTTTTACTTTCTCTGCTCTGCTCTGCTTGTCCTACCCCTGCTGTGCTTTGCCTTGCCTCAAACTGCTTTCGTTACTTTGCTCTACGGTTCCTGGCACTGCTGGGACTTTCCTTGTACAAGTTTGCACTGCTTTGCTTTGCCTTGCTCGGCTTTCCTCTTCATTGCTCTGCTCTCCTGTGCTGCGCTAGGCTTCCTTTGCAGACTGTCCCGACGATTTTGCCAATGAGGCGATCGGGTATATTTAGGAACGCATAAACCCTCAGACACACAGCTGGGCCTCCCCGCAGCCCGGACACTGTCCCCTCGCAACTCGAGGGTGGGGGCAGCAGGCCCGGCCACCCGACATGGTCAGTTCTGTGGCCCCAGCCGTGTGGCCCGCCGCTAGGCGGTCCCCACTGCTCCCCGTCTGGGGACGGTGTTGGGTGAGGTTTTGAACGACGATCAGTAAATACATGATTCCCACAACTACATTGGATGGAAGGCAACAATCAATAAATAAATAAATAAATGCAGGGGGGGAAAAAAAAAAAAAAAAAAATCAGGTAAAGCAAGACATGGTTCTTGCCCGCTGTCACGGCGGACTATGAGGTGTCAGGGAGGCCGGGGAGCGGGCGAGCAGGGTACAGCCACCGTCCGAGTCTGGCCGCCAGCTCTACCCGGCATGAGGGCCCTGCGGTCTTTGCCCCGCAGACACTGGGAACCGGCAGGAGGGCTGGCCGCCAGCTCCTTACATTTGCTTCGCTTCTCTTTCTTTTTCCTTGCTCTGCTTTGCTTTGCTCTGCTCTTCCGGGCACACTTTTGCTTTTCCTTCTCTCCTTTCCTCTGCTGTTCCTGCCCCTGCTTTGCTTTGCTTTGCCTCAGATTGCTTTGCTTTGGTTCGTTTGCTTTGTCTTTCCTGGCAATGCTTTGCTTTTCCTCGTGCTACTTTGCTTCGCTTTCCTTTGCCTTGCTCTGCTTTTCTGGCCGTGCTTTGTTTGGTTTTGCTTTACTTTGCCTTCCCTCTTTGACACTGTTTTAGTTTTCCTCGTGCTGCCTTGCTTTCCCTTTCTCTGCTTTGCCTTCCCTGCGCATGCTTTCTTTTGCTTTTTCAGGCCACGCTTTCCTTTGTTTAGCTTTGCTTTGTATTCCTGGCACTGCTTCTCTTTTCCTTCTCTACGTTGCTTTGTTTTCCTACCCCCGCTGTGCTTCGCCTTGCCTCAATTTCTTTCTTTCCTTTGCTCTACCTTTCCTGGCCCTGCTTTGTTTTTGCTTGTGCTACTTTGCTCTGCTTTGCTTTGCCTTACTGTCATTTGCCTTTCCTGGCCATGCTTTGCTTTGCTTTTCTTACCCCTGCTTTTCTTTCCTTTTCTGGCCCTGCTTTCTTTTACTTTGCTTCACTTTGCCTTGAATTCCAGACAGTGCTTTGCTTTGTCTTGTGCTGCTTTGCTTTGTTTTGCATTGCTGTGCTTTGCATTCCCTGGCCCTCATTTTTGTTTTTCTTCCCCCTCCCCCCCCCCCCAACCCCCCCCCCACCGCCCCCCCCCCCCCGCCATGCTTTCCTTTGTTTTGCTTTGCTTTGTGTTCCTGGCTCTGCTATGCATTTCTTTGTGCTGTTTTGCTCTGCTTTGCTTTGCCTTGCTCTGCTTTGCCTTTCCTGGCCATGCTTTGCTTTGCTTTTTCTGGCCCTACTTTGCTTTGGTTGTTTTGTTTGTTCGGTTGTTTTTTTTTTACCCTTTTTCCTTTGTTTTTTTCTGGCCGTGCTTTGCTTTTCCTTATGCCACTTTCTTTTCCCTAGCGGGGCTTTGCTTTGCCTTGCTCTGCTTTCCTCCGCATTGCTCTGCTCTGCTCTGCTTTGCTGCTCTAGGCTTCTTTTGCAGACCGTCCCACCGATTTTGCCGACGAGTCGATCGGTGTATTTAGAAACACGTAAACCCTCAGACGCACACCTTGACCTCCCCCCACCTTGGCGACTGTCCCCTCGGAACTGGCGGACGAGGGGACAGGGATCTGGCCACCGGGCCGGGTCTATTCTGTGGCCCCCGCTGTCCGGCAAGCCGCCAGGTGGGCCCCGTTGCTATTCGTCTCGGGAGGGTGGGGGTTGCGAACGACGCTAAGTAACTACGTGATTCCTAAAAGTAAAGGGGGAAACAGACAACGATTATTATTATTATTACTACTACTGTTTTTATTATGTTTTCGTTATATATATATTTACTCTAATTTAGTACTTTCTTTTGTAATAACTCTTAAGTAGTATATATAATATTATATATCTATGGATCGTTTATGTAACGATAAAAAGCTAAAGCAAACCGGCCGGGCAGCCAGCCACACCGAGTCGCACAGGTGGCGAGCTGCTCGTGACCGAGCGGGAGCCTCTTATGTCAGAGCGGCCGGCGGCCGGAAGCAACCGGGGGCCGCTGCCACACCCTCGCCTTCTTGAACGCCCGCCTCCCCGTAACCCGGCAACGGGCCCCTCCCTATTCGTCTGGGGCGGGTGGGGGGTGCGATTTCGAAGGACACTAAGGAACTACACGTTTCGTATTCACAGCACTGTTTTTCTTTGCTTTGCTTTTCCTGGCCCTGCTTTGCTTTGCTTTGCATTCGTGGCACCGCTTTGTTTTTCCCGGCCCTGTTTTGCTTTGTTTTTACTGACCCCGATTCGTTTTGCTTTTCCTGGCCCTGCTTGACTTTTCTTTGCCCGATAAGGCTTTCTTTTTCCTCGCAGGGTTTGCTTTGCTTTGCCTTGCTCTGCTTTGCCTTCCCTGGCCCTGCTACGTTTTGCTTCTTCCGGCCACGCTTTCCTTTGCTTAGCTTTGCTTCGTATTCCTGGCGCAGCTTTGCTTTTTCTTCTCTGCTTTGCTTTGCTTCTCCTACCCCTGCTGTGCTTCGCCTCGCCTCAAAGTCCTTTGCTTTGCCTTTCCTGGCCCTGCTTTGCTTTTCCTTGTGCTACTTTGCTCTGCTCTGCTTTGCCTTACTGTCATTTGCCTTTCCTGGCCATGCTTTGCTTTGCTTTTCTTACCCCTGCTTTTCTTTCCTTTTCTGGCCCTGCTTTCTTTTACTTTGCTTCACTTTGCCTTGAATTCCTGACAGTGCTTTGCTTTGTCTTGTGCTGCTTTGCTTTGTTTTGCATTGCTGTGCTTTGCATTCCCTGGCCCTCGTTTTTTTTTTTTTTCTTTCTTCGCTCCCCCCCCCCACCTCCCCCCGTCCCCCCCCCCCCCCCTCCCCCCCCCCCCGACCATGCCTTCCTTTGTTTTGCTTTGCTTTGTGTTCCTGGCTCTGCTATGCATTTCTTTGTGCTGCTTTGCTCTGCTTTGCTTTGCCTTGCTCTGCATTCCCTGGCCCTCATTTTTTTTTTTTTTCTCCCCCCCCACCCCGGCCATGCCTTCCTTTGTTTGCTTTGCTTTGTGTTCCTGGCTCTGCTATGTATTTCTTTGTGCTGCTTTGCTCTGCTTTGCCTTTCCTGGCCATGCTTTGCTTTGCTTTTTCTGGCCCTACTTTGTTTTGTTTTTTGTTTTTTTTTTTGTTTGTTTGTTTGTTTGTTTTTTACCCTTTTTCCTTTGTTTTTTCTGGCCGTGCTTTGCTTTTCCTTATGCCACTTTCTTTTCCCTAGCGGGGCTTTGCTTTGCCTTGCTCTGCTTTCCTCCGCATTGCTCTGCTCTGCTCTGCTTTGCTGCTCTAGGCTCCTTTTGCAGACCGTCCCACCGATTTTGCCGACGAGTCGATCGGTGTATTTAGAAACACGTAAACCCTCAGACGCACACCTTGACCTCCCCCCACCTCGGCGACTGTCCCCTCGGAACTGGCGGACGAGGGGACAGGGATCTGGCCACCGGGCCGGGTCTATTCTGTGGCCCCCGCTGTCCGGCGAGCCGCCAGGTGGGCCCCGTTGCTATTCGTCTGGGGAGGGTGGGGGTTGCGAACGACGCTAAGTAACTACGTGATTCCTAAAAGTAAAGGGGGAAACAGACAACGATTATTATTATTATTACTACTACTGTTTTTATTATGTTTTCGTTATATATATATTTACTCTTATTTAGTACTTTCTTTTGTAATAACTCTTAAGTAGTATATATAATATTATATATCTATGGATCGTTTATGTAACGATAAAAAGCTAAAGCAAACCGGCCGGGCAGCCAGCCACACCGAGTCGCACAGGTGGCGAGCTGCTCGTGACCGAGCGGGAGCCTCTTATGTCAGAGCGGCCGGCGGCCGGAAGCAACCGGGGGCCGCTGCCACACCCTCGCCTTCTTGAACGCCCGCCTCCCCGTAACCCGGCAACGGGCCCCTCCCTATTCGTCTGGGGCGGGTGGGGGGTGCGATTTCGAAGGACACTAAGGAACTACACGTTTCGTATTCACAGCACTGTTTTTCTTTGCTTTGCTTTTCCTGGCCCTGCTTTGCTTTGCTTTGCATTCGTGGCACCGCTTTGTTTTTCCCGGCCCTGTTTTGCTTTGTTTTTACTGACCCCGATTCCTTTTGCTTTTCCTGGCCCTGCTTGACTTTTCTTTGCCCGATAAGGCTTTCTTTTTCCTCGCAGGGTTTGCTTTGCTTTGCCTTGCTCTGCTTTGCCTTCCCTGGCCCTGCTACGTTTTGCTTCTTCCGGCCACGCTTTCCTTTGCTTAGCTTTGCTTCGTATTCCTAGCGCCGCTTTGCTTTTTCTTCTCTGCTTTGCTTTGCTTCTCCTACCCCTGCTGTGCTTCGCCTCGCCTCAAAGTCCTTTGCTTTGCCTTTCCTGGCCCTGCTTTGCTTTTCCTCGTGCTACTTTGCTTTGCCTTGGTCTGCTTTGCTTTTCCTCGTGCTACTTTGCTTTGCCTTGGTCTGCTTTGCTTTTCCTTGCCGTGCTTTGTTTTGTTTTGCTCTGCTTTATATTCACCGCATCGCCTTGCTTTCCTTGGCCCTGCATTTTTTTTTTTTTTTTTCTCTGTCCCTCTTTGTTTAGCTTTCCCTGGACCTGCTTTGCTTTGCTTTGCGTTCGGGGCACCTCTTTGCTTTTCCTGGACCTCCTTTGCTTGGGTTTTTCTCGCCCTTCTTTGTTTTGCTTTTCCCGGCCCTGCCTTGCTTTGTTTGGCTTTATTTCGTATTCATGACGCCGCTTTTCTTTTCCTGGACCTCCTTTGCTTGGGTTTTTCTCGCCCTTCTTTGTTTTGATTTCCTGGCCCTGCTTTGCTTTGTTTTTACTGACCCCGATTCCTTTTGCTTTTCCTGGCCCTGCTTGACTTTTCTTTGCCCGATAAGGCTTTCTTTTTCCTCGCAGGGTTTGCTTTGCTTTGCCTTGCTCTGCTTTGCCTTCCCTGGCCCTGCTACGTTTTGCTTCTTCCGGCCACGCTTTCCTTTGCTTAGCTTTGCTTCGTATTCCTGGCGCTGCTTTGCTTTTTCTTCTCTGCTTTGCTTTGCTTCTCCTACCCCTGCTGTGCTTCGCCTCGCCTCAAAGTCCTTTGCTTTGCCTTTCCTGGCCCTGCTTTGCTTTTCCTTGTGCTACTTTGCTCTGCTTTGCTTTGCCTTACTGTCATTTGCCTTTCCTGGCCATGCTTTGCTTTGCTTTTCTTACCCCTGCTTTTCTTTCCTTTTCTGGCCCTGCTTTGTTTTACTTTGCTTCACTTTGCCTTGAATTCCAGACAGTGCTTTGCTTTGTCTTGTGCTGCTTTGCTTTGTTTCGCATTGCTGTGCTTTGCATTCCCTGGCCCTGTTTTTTTTTTTCCTTTCTTCGCCCCCCCCCCCCCCCCCCCCCCCCCCCCCCCGGCCATGCCTTCCTTTGTTTTGCTTTGCTTTGTGTTCCTGGCTCTGCTATGCATTTCTTTGTGCTGCTTTGCTCTGCTTTGCTTTGCCTTGCTCTGCATTCCCTGGCCCTCATTTTTTTTTTTTCTCCCCCCCCCACCCCGGCCATGCCTTCCTTTGTTTTCCTTTGCTTTGTGTTCCTGGCTCTGCTATGTATTTCTTTGTGCTGCTTTGCTCTGCTTTGCCTTTCCTGGCCATGCTTTGCTTTGCTTTTTCTGGCCCTACTTTGCTTTGGTTTTTTTTGTTTGTTTGTTTGTTTTTTGTTTTTTTTTTTTTGTGTTTTTTTTTTTTTTTACCCTTTTTCCTTTGTTTTTTTCTGGCCGTGCTTTGCTTTTCCTTATGCCACTTTCTTATCCCTAGCGGGGCTTTGCTTTGCCTTGCTCTGCTTTCCTCCGCATTGCTCTGCTCTGCTCTGCTTTGCTGCTCTAGGCTCCTTTTGCAGACCGTCCCACCGATTTTGCCGACGAGTCGATCGGTGTATTTAGAAACACGTAAACCCTCAGACGCACACCTTGACCTCCCCCCACCTCGGCGACTGTCCCCTCGGAACTGGCGGACGAGGGGACAGGGATCTGGCCACCGGGCCGGGTCTATTCTGTGGCCCCCGCTGTCCGGCGAGCCGCCAGGTGGGCCCCGTTGCTATTCGTCTGGGGAGGGTGGGGGTTGCGAACGACGCTAAGTAACTACTCGATTCGTAAAAGTAAAGGGGGAAACTGACAACGATGATTATTATTATTGCTACTACTCTTTTTATTATGTTTTCGTTATATATATATTTACTCTTATTTAGTACTTTCTTTTGTAATAACTTTTAAGTAGTATATGTAATATTAAATATCTATCGATCGTTTATGTAACGATAAAAAGCTAAAGCAAACCGGCCGGGCAGCCAGCCACACCGAGTCGCACAGGTGGCGAGCTGCTCGTGACCGAGCGGGAGCCTCTTATGTCAGAGCGGCCGGCGGCCGGAAGCAACCGGGGGCCGCTGCCACACCCTCGCCTTCTTGAACGCCCGCCTCCCCGTTACCCGGCAACGGGCCCCTCCCTATTCGTCTGGGGCGGGTGGGGGCTGCGATTTCGAACGACACTAAGGAACTACACGTTTTGTATTCACAGCGCTGTTTTTCTTTGCTTTGCTTTTCCTGGCCCTGCTTTGCTTTGCTTTGCATTCGTGGCACCGCTTTGTTTTTCCCGGCCCTGTTTTGCTTTGTTTTTACTGACCCCGATTCGTTTTGCTTTTCCTGGCCCTGCTTGACTTTTCTTTGCCCGATAAGGCTTTCTTTTTCCTTGCAGGGTTTGCTTTGCTTTGCCTTGCTCTGCTTTGCCTTCCCTGGCCCTGCTACGTTTTGCTTCTTCCGGCCACGCTTTCCTTTGCTTAGCTTTGCTTCGTATTCCTGGCGCAGCTTTGCTTTTTCTTCTCTGCTTTGCTTTGCTTCTCCTACCCCTGCTGTGCTTCGCCTCGCCTCAAAGTCCTTTGCTTTGCCTTTCCTGGCCCTGCTTTGCTTTTCCTTGTGCTACTTTGCTCTGCTTTGCTTTGCCTTACTGTCATTTGCCTTTCCTGGCCATGCTTTGCTTTGCTTTTCTTACCCCTGCTTTTCTTTCCTTTTCTGGCCCTGCTTTGTTTTACTTTGCTTCACTTTGCCTTGAATTCCAGACAGTGCTTTGCTTTGTCTTGTGCTGCTTTGCTTTGTTTCGCATTGCTGTGCTTTGCATTCCCTGGCCCTCTTTTTTTTTTTTCTTTCTTCGCCCCCCCCCCCCTTCTCCCCCCGCCCCCCCCCCCCCCCCCCGGCCATGCCTTCCTTTGTTTTGCTTTGCTTTGTGTTCCTGGCTCTGCTATGCATTTCTTTGTGCTGCTTTGCTCTGCTTTGCTTTGCTTTGCTCTGCATTCCCTGGCCCTCATTTTTTTTTTTTTTTCTCCCCCCCCCACCCCGGCCATGCCTTCCTTTGTTTGCTTTGCTTTGTGTTCCTGGCTCTGCTATGTATTTCTTTGTGCTGCTTTGCTCTGCTTTGCCTTTCCTGGCCATGCTTTGCTTTGCTTTTTCTGGCCCTACTTTGCTTTGTTTTTTTTGTTTGTTTGTTTGTTTTTTGCTTTTTGGTTTTTTTTTTTTACCCTTTTTCCTTTGTTTTTTCTGGCCGTGCTTTGCTTTTCCTTATGCCACTTTCTTTTCCCTAGCGGGGCTTTGCTTTGCCTTGCTCTGCTTTCCTCCGCATTGCTCTGCTCTGCTCTGCTTTGCTGCTCTAGGCTTCTTTTGCAGACCGTCCCACCGATTTTGCCGACGAGTCGATCGGTGTATTTAGAAACACGTAAACCCTCAGACGCACACCTTGACCTCCCCCCACCTCGGCGACTGTCCCCTCGGAACTGGCGGACGAGGGGACAGGGATCTGGCCACCGGGCCGGGTCTATTCTGTGGCCCCCGCTGTCCGGCGAGCCGCCAGGTGGGCCCCGTTGCTATTCGTCTGGGGAGGGTGGGGGTTGCGAACGACGCTAAGTAACTACTCGATTCGTAAAAGTAAAGGGGGAAACTGACAACGATTATTATTACTACTACTCTTTTTATTATGTTTTCGTTATATATATATTTACTCTTATTTAGTACTTTCTTTTGTAATAACTTTTAAGTAGTATACGTAATATTAAATATCTATCGATCGTTTATATAACGATAAAAAGCTAAAGCAAACCGGCCGGGCAGCCAGCCACAGCGAGTCGCACAGGTGGCGAGCTGCTCGTGACCGAGCGGGAGCCTCTTATGTCAGAGCGGCCGGCGGCCGGAAGCAACCGGGGGCCGCTGCCACACCCTCGCCTTCTTGAACGCCCGCCTCCCCGTTACCCGGCAACGGGCCCCTCCCTATTCGTCTGGGGCGGGTGGGGGGTGCGATTTCGGACGACACTAAGGAACTACACGTTTCGTATTCACAGCACTGTTTTTCTTTGCTTTGCTTTTCCTGGCCCTGCTTTGCTTTGCTTTGCATTCGTGGCACCGCTTTGTTTTTCCCGGCCCTGTTTTGCTTTGTTTTTACTGACCCCGATTCCTTTTGCTTTTCCTGGCCCTGCCTGACTTTTCTTTGCCCGATAAGGCTTTCTTTTTCCTCGCAGGGTTTGCTTTGCTTTGCCTTGCTCTGCTTTGCCTTCCCTGGCCCTGCTACGTTTTGCTTCTTCCGGCCACGCTTTCCTTTGCTTAGCTTTGCTTCGTATTCCTGGCGCCGCTTTGCTTTTTCTTCTCTGCTTTGCTTTGCTTCTCCTACCCCTGCTGTGCTTCGCCTCGCCTCAAAGTCCTTTGCTTTGCCTTTCCTGGCCCTGCTTTGCTTTTCCTCACGCTACTTTGCTTTGCCTTGGTCTGCTTTGCTTTTCCTTGCCGTGCTTTGTTTTGTTTTGCTCTGCTTTGTATTCACCGCATCGCCTTGCTTTCCTTGGTCCTGCATTTTTTTTTTTTTTTTTTCTCTGTCCCTCTTTGTTTAGCTTTCCCTGGACCTGCTTTGCTTTGCTTTGCGTTCGCGGCACCTCTTTGCTTTTCGCGGACCTCCTTTGCTTGGGTTTTTCTCGCCCTTCTTTGTTTTGCTTTTCCCGGCCCTGCCTTGCTTTGTTTGGCTTTATTTCGTATTCATGACGCCTCTTTTCTTTTCCTGGACCTCCTTTGCTTGGGTTTTTCTCGCCCTTCTTTGTTTTGCTTTTCCTGGCCCTGCTTTGCTCTGTTTGGCTTTACTTTGTGTTCAGGACGCCGCTTTTCTTTTCCTGGACCTCCTTTGCTTTGGTTTCTCTCGCCCCCTGCTTCGTTTTGCTTTTCCTGGCCCTCCTTGACTTTGCTTTTCTTCGTTCCGCTTTCTTTCCCCTAGCGGGGCTTTGCTCTGTCTCGCTCCGCTTTCCTCTGCAACGCTCTGCTCTGCTTTGCTGCGCTAGGCTTCCTTTGCGGACCGTCCCGCCGATTTTGCCGACGAGTCGATCGGTGTGTATTTACGAACGCATAAACCCTCGGACGACGCGCACCTTGGCCTCCCCGTAGCCCGGTGACTGTCCCCTCGGAACCGGAGGGTGGGGGCAGGAGGGCTGGCCACCCGGCACCGTCTGTTCCGCATTCCCCGCCGCTCTCTGGCGAGCGCGAGCCTCCAGGTGGGTCCCGCTGCTGCTATTCGGCTGGGAACGGTGTCGGGTGAGGTTTTCGAGGACGCTAAGCGACATCACGCGATTCCCCAAAGGACAAAAACTACCGCTTTGCTTTTCCCCTGTGCTGCTTTGCTTTGTTTTGCCTTGCTCTGCTTTGTCTTCCCTGGCCCTGTTTTGCTTTGCTTCTCCTGGCCCTTCTTTGCTTTGCTTCCCTTTGTCGCGCTTTGCTTCGCTTCGCTTCGCTTTGCTTTGTCTTCCCTGGCCCTGTTTTGCTTTGCTTCTCCTGGCCCTTCTTTGCTTTGCTTCCCTTTGTCGCGCTTTGCTTCGCTTCGCTTCGCTTTGCTTTCCTTTTCCTCGCTTTGCTTTTCCTCGCTCTTCTCCGCTTCGCTTTCCCTGCGCTTGCTTCCATTTGCTTTCCTTAGCGCTGCTTATTTTGATTCGGTTTGTATCGCCGGCACCCATTTCCTTTGCTTTGCAGTCTTTGCTCTTCCTACTCTGCTTTGCTTTTCCTGGCGCTGTTTTTTCCTTTGCCGTTCCCTAGGCCTGATTTGCCACAAGGTTTTTCCTCGTAGAGCTTTGGTTTGTTTTTTTTTTTGCCTCGCTTTGCACCGCTCTGCTCCGCTTCGCCGTGCTAGCTAGCCCTTCTTTTGCGGACCGTCCCACCGATTTTGCCGATCGATGCGTTTACGCACACGTGAACGCTAGGTCACCTAATTTGGCCTCCCCGCAGCCCGCCAACCGTGCCTTTGGAGCTGGCGGGTGGGGGCGTGGGGGTCGGCCACCCAGCCGAGTCTATTCCACGACCCCTGCCGCCTGGCGAGCCGCCAGGTGAGCTCCACTGCTGTTCGCCTGGGGGGGGGGGGGGGGGGGGGGGGCGAGGTTTCGAAAGACGGTAAGTAATTCCTAAAGCCGCAGCGGAAAACAGGCAACATTAAGAATAATAATAATTATGACTATTATTATTATTATTATTATTATTATTATTATTAAATAATGGTGAAAATAATAATAACGATGATAATAATAATAAAATAATAATAAGTAATAATGAGTAATAATAATAATAATAAATAATAATAATAAAATAATAAAAAATAACAACAACAACAACAATAATATTTATTTTCAAAAACAGCTAAAGCAATCCGGCCAGGCAAGGTCGAGGTCGCGAACGCGCGCCTCGCTCCGAGGGGGGCCGACAGGTCTACCCGCGCCCGCAACCCCCCCCCCCGCGGTTAGGGAGGCCAGGTCTACCCGCCGCCCGGAACCGATCAGGCGCACCCGCCCTGCGAGACGCGGACGCGCGCCTCGCTCCGACGGGGGCCGCCAGGTCTACCCGCGCACCCCCCAGACTCGTTAGGGAGGCCAGGTCTACCCGCCGCCCGGAAAGGACCGGG
>NW_028153924.1:147500-180000 GCF_964211835.1 Anser anser
TTCGTACGGGCCGTTCCGGCCCTTTTCGGACCTTTTCGGGCCTTTTCGCACCTTTCCGGCACTTTTCGGTGCTTTTCGCCTGGGCGGACCCACTCGGGAATCGCTTGACCGACCGACCGACCAACCGACGGACGCCTTTGGACATGCGCGCGCATGCGTCCTTCGGCTTCCGGGTAGACCCGGACGCCGTTCTCGGCCAGGCGTTTGCCTCTGACGTCAGAGCGACGGGCGGCCCGAGGCAACCGGGGGCCGCGGCCGCGAGCTCGCCTTCTCGAACACCCGCCTCCCCGTAGCCCGGCTACCGGCCCCTATTCGCCTGGGGCGGGTTGGGCTGGGGGGGAGCGACTTTGCACCACGCTAAGCAACTACACGTTTCGTTTTCACAGCACTGTTTTGCTTCGATATGCTTCTCCTGCCACTGCTACGCGTTGCTTTTCCTGACCCTGCTTGACTCTGCTTTTCCTGATAAGGCTTTCTTTTCCTTCCGAGGCTTTCCTTCGTCTCGCATTTCTTCCCTTTGCACTGCCGACCGTACCCGGCATGAGGGCCCTGCGGTCTTTGCCCCGCAGACGCCGGGAACCGGCAGGAGGGCTGGCCGCCAGCTCCTTGCATTTGCTTCGCTTCTCTTTGTTTCTCCTTGCTTTGCTTTGCTTTGCTCTGCTCTTCCGGGCACAGTTTTGCTTTTCCTTCTCTGCGTTCCTCTGCTGTTCTCGCCCCTGCTTTGCTTTCCTTTGCCTCAGATTGCTTTGCCTCAGATTGCTTTGCTTTTTTTTTGTTGTTGTTGTTGTTTCTTTTTTTCTTCTTCTTCTTTTTTTTTTTTTTTTTTTTGTTAATATAGATACATATTCATTTTATTGCTTTGTTTTATTTTTGGACCTTTTGGCTTTGGTTTTCCTGGCCGCGCTTTGCTTTGCCTGGCCCTGCTTGTCATTTCTTTTCATTATGCCGCATTCTTTTCCCTAGCAGGGCTTTGCTTTGCCTTGCTCGGCTTTCCTCTTCATTTCTCTGCTCTCCTGTGCTGCGCTAGGCTTCCTTTGCAGACCGTCCCGACGATTTTGCCGATGAGGCGATCGGTATATTTCGGAACGCATAAACCCTCAGACACACAGCTGGGCCTCCCCGCAGCCCGGACACTGTCCCCTCGCAACTCGAGGGTGGGGGCAGCAGGCCCGGCCACCCGACATGGTCAGTTCTGTGGCCCCAGCCGTGTGGCCTGCCGCTAGGCGGTCCCCACTGCTATTCGTCTGGGGACGGTGTTGGGTGAGGTTTTGAACGACGATCAGTAACTACATGATTCCCACAACTACATTGGATGGAAGGCAACAATCAATAAATAAATAAATAAATAAATAAAGATAAAACCAGGTAAAGCAAGACATGGTTCTTGCCCACTGTCACGGCGGACTATGAGGTGTCAGGGAGGCCGGGGAGCGGGCGAGCAGGGTACAGCCATGTTGTGGTTTAACCCGGCTGGCAGCTAAACACCACACAGTCGTTCGCTCACCCTCCCCCCTCCCTCTCTGGGATGGGGGAGAGAAACGGGAAAGTGAAGCCGGTGAGTTGAGATAAAGACAGTTTATTAAGACAGGAATATAATAATATAAGGAATATAAGGAATATAATAATAACAATAATAATAATAATAGTGATAATGATAATAGTATTAACAATAATAATGTGTAAGAAAACAAGTGATGCACAATGCAATTGCTCACCACCCGCTGACCGATGCCCAGCCTATTCCCGAGCAGCCGGCCCCACCACCCCGGCCAGCCACCCCTATATATTGTTTAGCCATCCGAGTCTGGCCGCCAGCTCTACCCGGCATGAGGCCCCTGCGGTCTTTGCCCAGCAGACACTGGGAACCGGCAGGAGGGCTGGCCGCCAGCTCCTTACATTTGCTTCGCTTCTCTTTGTTTTTCCTTGCTCTGCTTTGCTCTGCTCTGCTCTGCTCTTCCGGGCACACTTTTGCTTTTCCTTCTCTACTTTCCTCTGCTGTTCTTGCCCCTGCTTTGCTTTGCTTTGCCTCAGATTGCTTTTCTTTGCTTTGTTTGCTCTGTCTTTCCTGGCAATGCTTTGCTTTTCCTCGTGCTACTTCGCTTTGCTTTGCTTTGCCTTGCTCTGCTTTGCCTCCACTGGCCATGTTTTCTTTTGCTTTTTCAGGCCACGCTTTCCTTTGTCTTGCTTCGCTTTGTATTCCTGCCACGGCTTTGCTTTACCTTCTCTGCTCTGCTCTGCTTTGCTTTTCCTACCCCTGCTGTGCTTTGCCTTGCTTCCTCAAACTGCTTTCTTCCTTTTGCTCTACATTTCCTGGCACTGCTTTCCTTTTCCTTGTGCTGCTTCACTTTGCTTTGCTCTGCCTTGCACTGCTTTGCCTTTCCTGGACATGCTTTACTTTGCTTTCCCTGGCCCTGCTTTGCTTTTTTTTTTTTTTTTTTTTTTTTTTTTTTTTACTTTAGATATATATTCATTGCATTGCTTTGTTTTATTTCTGGACCTTTTTACTTTGGTTTTCCTGGCCGCGCTTTGCTTTTCCTGGCCCTGCTTTTTCAGGCCATGCTTTCCTTTGTCTTACTTTGCTTCGTATTCCTGGCACCTCTTGGTTTTACTTTCTCTGCTCTGCTTTGCTTTTCCTACCCCTGCTCTGCTTTGCCTCGCCTCCAACTGCTTTCTTTACTTTGCTCTACGTTTCCTGGCCCTGCTGGGACTTTCCTTGTACGAGTTTGCACTGCTTTGCTTTGCCTTGCTCTGCTTTGCCTTTCCTGGCCATGCTTTTTCAGGCCACGCTTTCCTTTGTCTTGCTTCGCTTCGTATTCCTGGCACCTCTTGGTTTTACTTTCTCTGCTCTGCTCTGCTTTTCCTACCCCTGCTGTGCTTTGCCTCGCCTCAAACTGCTTTCGTAAATTTGCTCTACGTTTCCTGGCACTGCTGGGACTTTCCTTGTACAAGTTTGCACTGCTTTGCTTTGCCTTGCTCTGCTTTGCCTTTCCGGGACATGCTTTTTCAGGCCACGCTTTCCTTTGTCTTGCTCTGCTTTTATTCCTGGCACTTCTTGGTTTTACTTTCTCTGCTCTGCTCTGCTTTTCCTACCCCTGCAGTGCTTTGCCTTGCCTCAATCTGCTTTCCTTACTTCGCTCTACGTTTCCTGGCACTGCTGGGACTTTCCTTGTACGAGTTTGCACTGCTTCGCTTTGCCTTGCTCTGCTTTGCCTTTCCGGGCCATGCTTTTTCAGGCCACGCTTTCCTTTGTCTTGCTTCGCTTCGTATACCTGACACCTCTTGGTTTTACCTTCTCTGCTCTGCTCTGCTTTTCCTACCCCTGCTGTGCTTTGCCTCGCCTCCAACTGCTTTCTTTACTCTGCTCTACGTTACCTGGCACTGCTGGGACTTTCCTTGTACAAGTTTGCACTGCTTTGCTTTGCCTTGCTCGGCTTTCCTCTTCATTTCTCTGCTCTCCTGTGCTGCGCTAGGCTTCCTTTGCAGACCGTCCCGACGATTTTGCCGATGAGGCGATCGGTATATTTCGGAACGCATAAACCCTCAGACACACAGCTGGGCCTCCCCGCAGCCCGGACACTGTCCCCTCGCAACTCGAGGGTGGGGGCAGCAGGCCCGGCCACCCGACATGGTCAGTTCTGTGGCCCCAGCCGTGTGGCCCGCCGCTAGGCGGTCCCCACTGCTCCCCGTCTGGGGACGGTGTTGGGTGAGGTTTTGAACGACGATCAGTAACTACATGATTCCCACAACTACAGTGGATGGAAGGCAACAATCAATAAATAAATAAATAAATAAATAAAGATAAAACCAGGTAAAGCAAGACATGGTTCTTGCCCGCTGTCACGGCGGACTATGAGGGTTCAGGGAGGCCGGGGAGCGGGCGAGCAGGGTACAGCCACCGTCCGAGTCTGGCCGCCAGCTCTACCCGGCATGAGGGCCCTGCGGTCTTTGCCCCGCAGACACTGGGAACCGGCAGGAGGGCTGGCCGCCAGCTCCTTCCATTTGCTTCGCTTCTCTTTCTTTTTCCTTGCTCTGCTTTGCTTTGCTCTGCTCTGCTCTTCCGGGCACACTTTTGCTTTTACTTCTCTACTTTCCTCTGCTGTTCTTGCCCCTGCTTTGCTCTGCTTTGCCTCAGATTGCTTTGCTTTGCTTTGTTTGCTTTGTCTTTCCTGGCAATGCTTTGCTTTTCCTCGTGCTACTTTGCTTTGCTTTGCTTTGCCTTGCTCTGCTTTGCCTCCACTGGCCATGTTTTCTTTTGCTTTTTCAGGCCACGCTTTCTTTTGTCTTGCTTTGCTTCGCTTCGTATTCCTGGCACCTCTTGGTTTTACCTTCTCTGCTCTGCTTTGCTTTTCCTACCCCTGCTGTGCTTTGCCTTGCCTCCTCAAACTGCTTTTGTTACTTTGCTCTACCTTTCCTGGCACTGCTGGGACTTTCCTTGTACGAGTTTGCACTGCTTTGCTTTGCCTTGCTCTGCGTTGCCTTTCCTGGCCATGCTTTTTCAGGCCATGCTTTCCTTTGTTTTCCTTTGCTTCGTATGCCTGTCACCTCTTGGTTTTACTTTCTCTGCTCTGCTTTGCTTTTCCTACCCCTGCTGTGCTTTGCCTTGCCTCCTCAAACTGCTTTTGTTACTTTGCTCTACCTTTCCTGGCACTGCTGGGACTTTCCTTGTACGAGTTCGCACTGCTTTGCTCTGCCTTGCTCTGCTTTGCCTTTCCTGGCCATGCTTTTTCAGGCCATGCTTTCCTTTATTTAGCTTTGCTTTGTATTCCTGGCACTGCTTTGCTTTTCCTTCTCTACGTTGCTTTCTTTTCCTACCCCTGCTGTGCTTTGCCTTGCCTCCTCAAACTGCTTTCTTTGTTTTGCTCTACATTTCCTGGCACTGCTTTGCTTTTCCTTGTGCTACTTTCCTTTGCTTTGCTCTGCCTTGCACTGCTTTGCCTTTCCTGGACACGCTTTACTTTGCTTTTCCTGGCCCTGCTTTGCTTGTTGGTTTTTTTTGCCTTTTTTTTTTATTTTTTATTTTTTTTTTTTACCTTAGATACATATTCATTGCATTGCTTTGTTTTATTTTTGGACCTTTTGGCTTTAGTTTTCCTCGCCGCGCTTTGCTTCTCCTGGCCATGCTTTTTCAGGCCACCCTTTCCTTTGTCTTGCTCTGCTTTTATTCCTGGCACATCTTGGTTTTACTTTCTCTGCTCTGCTTTGCTTTTCCTACCCCTGCTGTGCTTTGCCTCGCCTCAAACTGCTTTCTTTACTTTGCTCTACGGTTCCTGGCACTGCTGGGACATTCCTTGTACCAGTTTGCACTGCTTTGCTTTGCCTTGCTCGGCTTTCCTCTTCATTTCTCTGCTCTCCTGTGCTGCGCTAGGCTTCCTTTGCAGACCGTCCCGACGATTTTGCCGATGAGGCGATCGGTATATTTCGGAACGCATAAACCCTCAGACACACAGCTGGGCCTCCCCGCAGCCCGGACACTGTCCCCTCGCAACTCGAGGGTGGGGGCACCAGGCCCGGCCACCCGACATGGTCAGTTCTGTGGCCCCAGCCGTGTGGCCTGCTGCTAGGCGGGCCCCACTGCTATTCGTCTGGGGACGGCGTTGGGTGAGGTTTTCAACGACGGTAAGTAACTACATGATTCCCACAACTACATTGGATGGAAGGCAACAATAAATAAATAAATAAATAAATAAATAAAGATAAAACCAGGTAAAGCAAGACATGGTTCTTGCCCGCTGTCACGGCGGACTATGAGGTGTCAGGGAGGCCGGGGAGCGGGCGAGCAGGGTACAGCCACCGTCCAAGTCTGGCCGCCAGCTCTACCCGGCATGAGGGCCCTGCGGTCTTTGCCCCGCAGACACTGGGAACCGGCAGGAGGGCTGGCCGCCAGCTCCTTACATTTGCTTCGCTTCTCTTTCTTTTTCCTTGCTCTGCTTTGCTCTGCTCTGCTCTGCTCTTCCGGGCACACTTTTGCTTTTCCTTCTCTACTTTCCTCTGCTGTTCCTGCCCCTGCTTTGCTCTGCTTTGCCTCAGATTGCTTTGCTTTGCTTTGTTTGCTTTGTCTTTCCTGGCAATGCTTTGCTTTTCCTCGTGCTACTTCGCTTTGCTTTGCTTTGCTTTGCCTTGCTCTAGTTTGCCTCCACTGGCCATGTTTTCTTTTGCTTTTTCAGGCCACGCTTTCCTTTGTTTTGCTTTGCTTTGTATTCCTGCCACGGCTTTGCTTTACCTTCTCTGCTCTGCTTTGCTTTTCCTACCCCTGCTGTGCTTTGCCTTGCCTCAAACTGCTTTCGTTAGTTTGCTCTACGTTTCCTGGCACTGCTGGGACTTTCCTTGTACGAGTTTGCACTGCTTTGCTTTTCCTTGCTCTGCTTTGCCTTTCCTGGCCATGCTTTTTCAGGCCATGCTTTCCTTTGTTTTCCTTTGCTTCGTATTCCTGGCGCCTCTTGGTTTTACTTTCTCTGCTCTGCTTTGCTTTTCCTACCCCTGCTGTGCTTTGCCTCGCCTCAAACTGCTTTCTTTACTTTGCTCTACCTTTCCTGGCACTGCTGGGACTTTCCTTGTACGAGTTTGCACTGCTTTGCTTTGCCTTGCTCTGCTTTGCCTCCACTGGCCGTGTTTTCTTTTGCTTTTTCAGGCCACGCTTTCCTTTGTCTTGCTTCGCTTCGCTTTGTATTCCTGGCACCTCTAGGTTTTACTTTCTCTGCTCTGCTTTGCCTTGCCTCCAACTGCTTTCGTTACTTTGCTCTACCTTTCCTGGCCCTGCTGGGACTTTCCTTGTACGAGTTTGCACTGCTTTGCTTTGCCTTGCTCTGCTTTGCCTTTCCTGTCCGTGCTTTTTCAGGCCACGCTTTCCTTTGTTTTGCTTTGCTTTTTATTCCAGGCACCTCTTGGTTTTACTTTCTCTGCTCTGCTCTGTTTTTCCTACCCCTGCTGTGCTTTGCCTTGCCTCCTCAAACTGCTTTCTTTCTTTTGCTCTACATTTCCTGGCCCTGCTTTGCTTTTCCTTGTGCTACTTTCCTTTGCTCTGCTCTGCCTTGCACCGCTTTGCCTTTCCTGGACACGCTTTTCTTTGCTTTTCCTGGCCCCGCTTTGCTTGGTCTTTTTTTTGCGTTTTTTTGTTTTGTTTGTTTGTTTGTTTGTTTGTTTTATTTTAATATAGATACATTTTCATTGCATTGCTTTGTTTTATTTTTGGACCTTTTTGCTTTGGTTTTCCTGGCCACGCTTTGCTTTTCCTGGCCATGCTTTTTCAGGCCATGCTTTCCTTTGTTTTGCTTTGCTTCGTATTCCTGCCACGACTTTGCTTTACCTTCTCTGCTCTGCTTTGCTTTTCCTACCCCTGCAGTGCTTTGTCTCGCCTCAAACTGCTTTCTTTACTTTGCTCTACGTTTCCTGGCACTGCTGGGACTTTCCTTGTACGAGTTTGCACTGCTTTGCTTTGCCTTGCTCTGCGTTGCCTTTCCTGGCCATGCTTTTTCGGGCCACGCTTTCCTTTGTTTTGCTTTGCTTCGTATGCCTGGCACCTCTTGGTTTTACTTTCTCTGCTCTGCTCTGCTTGTCCTACCCCTGCTGTGCTTTACCTTGCCTCAAACTGCTTTCGTTACTTTGCTCTACGGTTCCTGGCACTGCTGGGACTTTCCTTGTACAAGTTTGCACTGCTTTGCTTTGCCTTGCTCGGCTTTCCTCTTCATTGCTCTGCTGTCCTGTGTTGCTCTAGGCTTCCTTTGCAGACTGTCCCGACGATTTTGCCAATGAGGCTATCGGTATATTTAGGAACGCATAAACCCTCAGACACACAGCTGGGCCTCCCCGCAGCCCGGACACTGTCCCCTCGCAACTCGAGGGTGGGGGCAGCAGGCCCGGCCACCCGACATGGTCAGTTCTGTGGCCCCAGCCGTGTGGCCCGCCGCTAGGCGGTCCCCACTGCTCCCCGTCTGGGGACGGTGTTGGGTGAGGTTTTGAACGACGATCAGTAAATACATGATTCCCACAACTACAGTGGATGGAAGGCAAGAATAAATAAATAAATAAATAAATGCAGGGGGAAAAAAAAAAAAAAAAAAAACCAGGTAAAGCAAGACATGGTTCTTGCCCGCTGTCACGGCGGACTATGAGGTGTCAGGGAGGCCGGGGAGCGGGCGAGCAGGGTACAGCCACCGTCCGAGTCTGGCCGCCAGCTCTACCCGGCATGAGGCCCCTGCGGTCTTTGCCCAGCAGACACTGGGAACCGGCAGGAGGGCTGGCCGCCAGCTCCTTACATTTGCTTCGCTTCTCTTTCTTTTTCCTTGCTCTGCTTTGCTTTGCTCTGCTCTTCCGGGCACACTTTTGCTTTTCCTTCTCTGCTTTCCTCTGCTGTTCTTGCCCCTGCTTTGCTTTGCTTTGCCTCAGATTGCTTTGCTTTGCTTTGTTTGCTTTGTCTTTCCTGGCAATGCTTTGCTTTTCCTCGTGCTACTTTGCTTCGCTTTCCTTTGCCTTGCTCTGCTTTTCTGGCCGTGCTTTGTTTGGTTTTGCTTTACTTTGCCTTCCCTCTTTGACACTGTTTTAGTTTTCCTCCTGCTGCCTTGCTTTCCCTTTCTCTGCTTTGCCTTCCCTGCGCATGCTTTCTTTTGCTTTTTCAGGCCACGCTTTCCTTTATTTAGCTTTGCTTTGTATTCCTGGCACTGCTTCGCTTTTCCTTCTCTACGTTGCTTTGTTTTCCTACCCCCGCTGTGCTTCGCCTTGCCTCAATTTCTTTCTTTCCTTTGCTCTACCTTTCCTGGCCCTGCTTTGTTTTTGCTTGTGCTACTTTGCTCTGCTTTGCTTTGCCTTACTGTCATTTGCCTTTCCTGGCCATGCTTTGCTTTGCTTTTCTTACCCCTGCTTTTCTTTCCTTTTCTGGCCCTGCTTTGTTTTACTTTGCTTCACTTTGCCTTGAATTCCTGACAGTGCTATGCTTTGTCTTCTGCTGCTTTGCTTTGTTTTGCATTGCTGTGCTTTGCATTCCCTGGCCCTCATTTTTGTTTTTCTTCCCCCTCCCCCCCCCCCCAACCCCCCCCCACCCCCCCCCGGCCATGCTTTCCTTTGTTTTGCTTCGCTTCGTATTCCTGGCACCTCTTGGTTTTACTTTTCCTGCTCTGCTCTGCTTTTCCTACCCCTGCTGTGCTTTGCCTCGCCTCAAACTGCATTCTTTACTTTGCTCTACGTTTCCTGGCCCTGCTGGGACTTTCCTTGTACGAGTTTGCACTGCTTTGCTTTGCCTTGCTCTGCTTTGCCTTTCCTGGCCATGCTTTTTCAGGCCACGCTTTCCTTTGTCTTGCTTCGCTTCGTATTCCTGGCACCTCTTGGTTTTACTTTCTCTGCTCTGCTCTGCTTTTCCTACCCCTGCTGTGCTTTGCCTTGCCTCAAACTGCTTTCGTAACTTTGCTCTACGTTACCTGGCACTGCTGGGACTTTCCTTGTACAAGTTTACACTGCTTTGCTTTGCCTTGCTCGGCTTTCCTCTTCATTTCTCTGCTCTCCTTTGCTGCGCTAGGCTTCCTTTGCAGACCGTCCAGACGATTTTGCCGATGAGGCGATCGGTATATTTCGGAACGCATAAACCCTCAGACACACAGCTGGGCCTCCCCGCAGCCCGGACACTGTCCCCTCGCAACTCGAGGGTGGGGGCAGCAGGCCCGGCCACCCGACATGGTCAGTTCTGTGGCCCCAGCCGTGTGGCCTGCCGCTAGGCGGGCCCCACTTCTACCCGTCTGGGGACGGCGTTGGGTGAGGTTTTCAATGACGGTAAGTAACTACATGATTCCCACAACTACATTGGATGGAAGGCAAGAATAAATAAATAAATAAATAAATAAATAAATAAATAAATAAATAAAGATAAAACCAGGTAAAGCAAGACATGGTTCTTGCCCGCTGTCACGGCGGACTATGAGGTGTCAGGGAGGCCGGGGAGCGGGCGAGCAGGGTACAGCCACCGTCCGAGTCTGGCCGCCAGCTCTACCCGGCATGAGGGCCCTGCGGTCTTTGCCCCGCAGACACTGGGAACCGGCAGGAGGGCTGGCCGCCAGCTCCTTACATTTGCTTCGCTTCTCTTTGTTTTTCCTTGCTCTGCTTTGCTTTGCTCTGCTCTGCTCTTCCGGGCACACTTTTGCTTTTCCTTCTCTGCTTTCCTCTGCTGTTCCTGCCCCTGCTTTGCTTTGCTTTGCCTCAGGTTGCTTTGCTTTGCTTTGTTTGCTTTGTCTTTCCTGGTAATGCTTTGCTTTTCCTCGTGCTACTTTGCTTTGCTTTGCTTTGCTTTGCCTTGCTCTGCTTTGCCTCCACTGGCCATGCTTTCTTTTGCTTTTTCAGGCCACGCTTTCCTTTGTTTTGCTTTGCTTTGTATTCCTGCCACGGCTTTGCTTTACCTTCTCTGCTCTGCTTTGCTTTTCCTACGCCTGCTGTGCTTTGCCTTGCCTCCTCTAACTGCTTTCTTTCTTTTGCTCTACATTTCCTGGCACTGCTTTGCTTTTCCTTGTGCTACTTTCCTTTGCTTTGCTCTGCCTTGCACTGCTTTGCCTTTCCTGGACATGCTTTACTTTGCTTTTCCTGGCTCTGCTTTGCTTGGTCTTTTTTTTGCGTTTTTTGTTTTTTTGTTTTTTTTTTTTTGTTTTTTTAATATAGTTACACATTCATTGCATTGCTTTTTTTTATTTTTGGACCTCTTTGCTTTGGTTTTCCTGGCCGCGCTTTGCTTTGCCTGGCCCTGCTTGTCATTTCTTTTCATTATGCCGCATTCTTTTCCCTAGCAGGGCTTTGCTTTGCCTTGCTCGGCTTTGCCTCCACTGGCCATGTTTTCTTTTGCTTTTCAGGCCACGCTTTCCTTTGTTTTGCTTTGCTTTGTATTCCTGCCACGGCTTTGCTTTACCTTCTCTGCTCTGCTTTGCTTTTCCTACCCCTGTTGTGCTTTGTCTCGCCTCAAACTGCTTTCTTTCTTTTGCTCTACATTTCCTGGCCCTGCTTTGCTTTTCCTTGTGCTACTTTCCTTTGCTCTGCTCTGCCTTGCACCGCTTTGCCTTTCCTGGACACGCTTTTCTTTGCTTTTCCTGGCCCTGCTTTGCTTGGTCTTTTTTTTGCGTTTTTTTGGTTTGTTTGTTTGTTTGTTTGTTTGTTTTATTTTAGTATAGATACATTTTCATTGCATTGCTTTGTTTTATTTTTGGACCTTTTTGCTTTGGTTTTCCTGGCCACGCTTTGCTTTTCCTGGCCATGCTTTTTCAGGCCATGCTTTCCTTTGTTTTGCTTTGCTTCGTATTCCTGCCACGACTTTGCTTTACCTTCTCTGCTCTGCTTTGCTTTTCCTACCCCTGTTGTGCTTTGTCTCGCCTCAAACTGCTTTCTTTCTTTTGCTCTACATTTCCTGGCCCTGCTTTGCTTTTCCTTGTGCTACTTTCCTTTGCTCTGCTCTGCCTTGCACCGCTTTGCCTTTCCTGGACACGCTTTTCTTTGCTTTTCCTGGCCCTGCTTTGCTTGGTCTTTTTTTTGCGTTTTTTTGGTTTGTTTGTTTGTTTGTTTGTTTGTTTTATTTTAGTATAGATACATTTTCATTGCATTGCTTTGTTTTATTTTTGGACCTTTTTGCTTTGGTTTTCCTGGCCACGCTTTGCTTTTCCTGGCCATGCTTTTTCAGGCCATGCTTTCCTTTGTTTTGCTTTGCTTCGTATTCCTGCCACGACTTTGCTTTACCTTCTCTGCTCTGCTTTGCTTTTCCTACCCCTGTTGTGCTTTGTCTCGCCTCAAACTGCTTTCTTTACTTTGCTCTACGTTTCCTGGCACTGCTGGGACTTTCCTTGTACGAGTTTGCACTGCTTTGCTTTGCCTTGCTCTGCGTTGCCTTTCCTGGCCATGCTTTTTCGGGCCACGCTTTCCTTTGTTTTGCTTTGCTTCGTATTCCTGCCACGACTTTGCTTTACCTTCTCTGCTCTGCTTTGCTTTTCCTACCCCTGTTGTGCTTTGCCTCGCCTCAAACTGCTTTCTTTACTTTGCTCTACCTTTCCTGGCACTGCTGGGACTTTCCTTGTACGAGTTTGCACTGCTTTGCTTTGCCTTGCTCGGCTTTCCTCTTCATTTCTCTGCTCTCCTGTGCTGCGCTAGGCTTCCTTTGCAGACCGTCCCGACGATTTTGCCGATGAGGCTATCGGTATATTTCGGAACGCATAAACCCTCAGACACACAGCTGGGCCTCCCCGCAGCCCGGACACTGTCCCCTCGCAACTCGAGGGTGGGGGCAGCAGGCCCGGCCACCCGACATGGTCAGTTCTGTGGCCCCAGCCGTGTGGCCCGCCGCTAGGCGGTCCCCACGGCTCCCCGTCTAGGGACGGTGTTGGGTGAGGTTTTGAACGACGATCAGTAACTACATGATTCCCACAACTACATTGGATGGAAGGCAACAATAAATAAATAAATAAATAAATAAATAAATAAATAAATAAATAAAGATAAAACCAGGTAAAGCAAGACATGGTTCTTGCCCGCTGTCACGGCGGACTAAGAGGTGTCAGGGAGGCCGGGGAGCGGGCGAGCAGGGTACAGCCACCGTCCGAGTCTGGCCGCCAGCTCTACCCGGCATGAGGGCCCTGCGGTCTTTGCCCCGCAGACACTGGGAACCGGCAGGAGGGCTGGCCGCCAGCTCCTTACATGTGCTTCGCTTCTCTTTGTTTTTCCTTGCTCTGCTTTGCTTTGCTCTGCTCTGCTCTTCCGGGCACACTTTTGCTTTTCCTTCTCTACTTTCCTCCGCTGTTCCTGCCCCTGCTTTGCTTTGCTTTGCCTCAGATTGCTTTGCTTTGCTTTGTTTGCTTTGTCTTTCCTGGCAATGTTATGCTTTTCCTCGTGCTACTTCGCTTTGCTTTGCTTTGCTTTGCCTTGCTCTAGTTTGCCTCCACGGGCCATGTTTTCTTTTGCTTTTTCAGGCCACGCTTTCCTTTGTTTTGCTTTGCTTTGTATTCCTGCCACGGCTTTGCTTTACCTTCTCTGCTCTGCTTTGCTTTTCCTACCCCTGCTGTGCTTTGCCTTGCCTCAAACTGCTTTCGTTAGTTTGCTCTACCTTTCCTGGCACTGCTGGGACTTTCCTTGTACGAGTTTGCACTGCTTTGCTTTGCCTTGCTCTGCTTTGCCTTTCCGGGACATGCTTTTTCAGGCCACGCTTTCCTTTGTTTTCCTTTGCTTCGTATTCCTGGCACCTCTTGGTTTTACCTTCTCTTCTCTGCTTTGCTTTTCCTACCCCTGCTGTGCTTTGCCTCGCCTCAAACTGCTTTCTTTACTTTGCTCTACCTTTCCTGGCACTGCTGGGACTTTCCTTGTACGAGTTTGCACTGCTTTGCTTTGCCTTGCTCTGCGTTGCCTTTCCTGGCCATGCTTTTTCAGGCCATGCTTTCCTTTGTTTTCCTTTGCTTCGTATTCCTGGCGCCTCTTGGTCTTACCTTCTCTGCTCTGCTTTGCTTTTCCTACCCCTGCTGTGCTTTGCCTCGCCTCAAACTGCTTTCTTTACTTTGCTCTACCTTTCCTGGCACTGCTGGGACTTTCCTTGTACGAGTTTGCACTGCTTTGCTTTGCCTTGCTCTGCTTTGCCTCCACTGGCCGTGTTTTCTTTTGCTTTTTCAGGCCACGCTTTCCTTTGTCTTGCTTCGCTTCGCTTTGTATTCCTGGCACCTCTAGGTTTTACTTTCTCTGCTCTGCTTTGCCTTGCCTCCAACTGCTTTCGTTACTTTGCTCTACCTTTCCTGGCCCTGCTGGGACTTTCCTTGTACGAGTTTGCACTGCTTTGCTTTGCCTTGCTCTGCTTTGCCTTTCCTGTCCGTGCTTTTTCAGGCCACGCTTTCCTTTGTTTTGCTTTGCTTTTTATTCCAGGCACCTCTTGGTTTTACTTTCTCTGCTCTGCTCTGTTTTTCCTACCCCTGCTGTGCTTTGCCTTGCCTCCTCAAACTGCTTTCTTTCTTTTGCTCTACATTTCCTGGCCCTGCTTTGCTTTTCCTTGTGCTACTTTCCTTTGCTCTGCTCTGCCTTGCACCGCTTTGCCTTTCCTGGACACGCTTTTCTTTGCTTTTCCTGGCCCTGCTTTGCTTGGTCTTTTTTTTTGAGTTTTTTTGTTTTGTTTGTTTCTTTGTTTGTTTTATTTTAGTATAGATACATTTTCATTGCATTGCTTTGTTTTATTTTTGGACCTTTTTGCTTTGGTTTTCCTGGCCACGCTTTGCTTTTCCTGGCCATGCTTTTTCAGGCCATGCTTTCCTTTGTTTTGCTTTGCTTCGTATTCCTGCCACGACTTTGCTTTACCTTTTCTGCTCTGCTTTGCTTTTCCTACCCCTGTTGTGCTTTGTCTCGCCTCAAACTGCTTTCTTTCTTTTGCTCTACATTTCCTGGCCCTGCTTTGCTTTTCCTTGTGCTACTTTCCTTTGCTCTGCTCTGCCTTGCACCGCTTTGCCTTTCCTGGACACGCTTTTCTTTGCTTTTCCTGGCCCTGCTTTGCTTGGTCTTTTTTTTGCGTTTTTTTGTTTTGTTTGTTTGTTTCTTTGTTTGTTTTATTTTAGTATAGATACATTTTCATTGCATTGCTTTGTTTTATTTTTGGACCTTTTTGCTTTGGTTTTCCTGGCCACGCTTTGCTTTTCCTGGCCATGCTTTTTCAGGCCATGCTTTCCTTTGTTTTGCTTTGCTTCGTATTCCTGCCACGACTTTGCTTTACCTTCTCTGCTCTGCTTTGCTTTTCCTACCCCTGTTGTGCTTTGTCTCGCCTCAAACTGCTTTCTTTACTTTGCTCTACGTTTCCTGGCACTGCTGGGACTTTCCTTGTACGAGTTTGCACTGCTTTGCTTTGCCTTGCTCTGCGTTGCCTTTCCTGGCCATGCTTTTTCAGGCCATGCTTTCCTTTGTTTTGCTTTGCTTCGTATTCCTGCCACGACTTTGCTTTACCTTCTCTGTTCTGCTTTGCTTTTCCTACCCCTGTTGTGCTTTGTCTCGCCTCAAACTGCTTTCTTTACTTTGCTCTACCTTTCCTGGCACTGCTGGGACTTTCCTTGTACGAGTTTGCACTGCTTTGCTTTGCCTTGCTCGGCTTTCCTCTTCATTTCTCTGCTCTCCTGTGCTGCGCTAGGCTTCCTTTGCAGACCGTCCCGACGATTTTGCCGATGAGGCTATCGGTATATTTCGGAACGCATAAACCCTCAGACACACAGCTGGGCCTCCCCGCAGCCCGGACACTGTCCCCTCGCAACTCGAGGGTGGGGGCAGCAGGCCCGGCCACCCGACATGGTCAGTTCTGTGGCCCCAGCCGTGTGGCCCGCCGCTAGGCGGTCCCCACGGCTCCCCGTCTAGGGACGGTGTTGGGTGAGGTTTTGAACGACGATCAGTAACTACATGATTCCCACAACTACATTGGATGGAAGGCAAGAATAAATAAATAAATAAATAAATGCAGGGGGGAAAAAAAAAAAAAAAAAATCAGGTAAAGCAAGACATGGTTCTTGCCCGCTGTCACGGCGGACTATGAGGGTTCAGGGAGGCCGGGGAGCGGGCGAGCAGGGTACAGCCACTGTCCGAGTCTGGCCGCCAGCTCTACCCGGCATGAGGGCCCTGCGGTCTTTGCCCCGCAGACACTGGGAACCGGCAGGAGGGCTGGCCGCCAGCTCCTTACATTTGCTTCGCTTCTCTTTCTTTTTCCTTGCTCTGCTTTGCTTTGCTCTGCTCTTCCGGGCACACTTTTGCTTTTCCTTCTCTCCTTTCCTCTGCTGTTCCTGCCCCTGCTTTGCTTTGCTTTGCCTCAGATTGCTTTGCTTTGGTTCGTTTGCTTTGTCTTTCCTGGCAATGCTTTGCTTTTCCTCGTGCTACTTTGCTTCGCTTTCCTTTGCCTTGCTCTGCTTTTCTGGCCGTGCTTTGTTTGGTTTTGCTTTACTTTGCCTTCCCTCTTTGACACTGTTTTAGTTTTCCTCCTGCTGCCTTGCTTTCCCTTTCTCTGCTTTGCCTTCCCTGCGCATGCTTTCTTTTGCTTTTTCAGGCCACGCTTTCCTTTGTTTTCCTTTGCTTCGTATTCCTGGCGCCTCTTGGTTTTACCTTCTCTACTCTGCTTTGCTTTTCCTACCCCTGCTGTGCTTTGCCTCGCCTCAAACTGCTTTCTTTACTTTGCTCTACCTTTCCTGGCACTGCTGGGACTTTCCTTGTACGAGTTTGCACTGCTTTGCTTTGCCTTGCTCTGCTTTGCCTCCACTGGCCGTGTTTTCTTTTGCTTTTTCAGGCCACGCTTTCCTTTGTCTTGCTTCGCTTCGCTTTGTATTCCTGGCACCTCTAGGTTTTACTTTCTCTGCTCTGCTTTGCCTTGCCTCCAACTGCTTTCGTTACTTTGCTCTACCTTTCCTGGCCCTGCTGGGACTTTCCTTGTACGAGTTTGCACTGCTTTGCTTTGCCTTGCTCTGCTTTGCCTTTCCTGTCCGTGCTTTTTCAGGCCACGCTTTCCTTTGTTTTGCTTTGCTTTTTATTCCAGGCACCTCTTGGTTTTACTTTCTCTGCTCTGCTCTGTTTTTCCTACCCCTGCTGTGCTTTGCCTTGCCTCCTCAAACTGCTTTCTTTCTTTTGCTCTACATTTCCTGGCCCTGCTTTGCTTTTCCTTGTGCTACTTTCCTTTGCTCTGCTCTGCCTTGCACCGCTTTGCCTTTCCTGGACACGCTTTTCTTTGCTTTTCCTGGCCCTGCTTTGCTTGGTCTTTTTTTTGAGTTTTTTTGTTTTGTTTGTTTCTTTGTTTGTTTTATTTTAGTATAGATACATTTTCATTGCATTGCTTTGTTTTATTTTTGGACCTTTTTGCTTTGGTTTTCCTGGCCACACTTTGCTTTTCCTGGCCATGCTTTTTCAGGCCATGCTTTCCTTTGTTTTGCTTTGCTTCGTATTCCTGCCACGACTTTGCTTTACCTTCTCTGCTCTGCTTTGCTTTTCCTACCCCTGTTGTGCTTTGTCTCGCCTCAAACTGCTTTCTTTACTTTGCTCTACGTTTCCTGGCACTGCTGGGACTTTCCTTGTACGAGTTTGCACTGCTTTGCTTTGCCTTGCTCTGCGTTGCCTTTCCTGGCCATGCTTTTTCAGGCCACGCTTTCCTTTGTCTTGCTTCGCTTCGTATTCCTGGCACCTCTTGGTTTTACTTTCTCTGCTCTGCTCTGCTTTTCCTACCCCTGCTGTGCTTTGCCTTGCCTCAAACTGCTTTCGTAAATTTGCTCTACGTTTCCTGGCACTGCTGGGACTTTCCTTGTACGAGTTTGCACTGCTTTGCTTTGCCTTGCTCTGCGTTGCCTTTCCTGGCCATGCTTTTTCAGGCCACGCTTTCCTTTGTCTTGCTTCGCTTCGTATACCTGGCACCTCTTGGTTTTACTTTCTCTGCTCTGCTTTGCTTTTCCTACCCCTGCTGTGCTTTGCCTCGCCTCCAACTGCTTTCTTTACTTTGCTCTACGGTTCCTGGCACTGCTGGGACTTTCCTTGTACAAGTTTGCACTGCTTTGCTTTGCCTTGCTCGGCTTTCCTCTTCATCTCTCTGCTCTCCTGTGCTGCGCTAGGCTTCCTTTGCAGACCGTCCCGACGATTTTGCCGATGAGGCGATCGGTATATTTCGGAACGCATAAACCCTCAGACACACAGCTGGGCCTCCCCGCAGCCCGGACACTGTCCCCTCGCAACTCGAGGGTGGGGGCAGCAGGCCCGGCCACCCGACATGGTCAGTTCTGTGGCCCCAGCCGTGTGGCCTGCCGCTAGGCGGGCCCCACTGCTGCCCGTCTGGGGACGGTGTTGGGTGAGGTTTTGAACGACGATCAGTAACTACATGATTCCCACAACTACAGTGGATGGAAGGCAACAATCAATAAATAAATAAATAAATAAAGATAAAACCAGGTAAAGCAAGACATGGTTCTTGCCCACTGTCACGGCGGACTATGAGGTGTCAGGGAGGCCGGGGGCGGGCGAGCAGGGTACAGCCACCATCCGAGTCTGGCCGCCAGCTCTACCCGGCATGAGGGCCCTGTGGTCTTTGCCCCGCAGACACTGGGAACCGGCAGGAGGGCTGGCCGCCAGCTCCTTACATTTGCTTCGCTTCTCTTTCTTTTTCCTTGCTCTGCTTTGCTTTGCTCTGCTCTTCCGGGCACACTTTTGCTTTTCCTTCTCTACTTTCCTCTGCTTTTCTTGCCCCTGCTTTGCTTTGCTTTGCCTCAGATTGCTTTGCTTTGCTTTGTTTGCTCTGTCTTTCCTGGCACTGCTTTGCTTTTCCTTGTGCTACTTCACTTTGCTTTGCTCTGCCTTGCACTGCTTTGCCTTTCCTGGACACGCTTTACTTTGCTTTTCCTGGCCCTGCTTTGCTTGTTGTCTTTTTTGCCTTTTTTTTTATTTTTTTTTTTTTTTAATTTTAGATACATATTCATTGCATTGCTTTGTTTTATTTTTGGACCTTTTTGCTTTGGTTTTCCTCGCTGCGCTTTGCTTTTCCTGGCCCTGCTTTTTCAGGCCATGCTTTCCTTTGTCTTGCTTCGCTTCGTATTCCTGGCACCTCTTGGTTTTACTTTCTCTGCTCTGCTTTGCTTTTCCTACCCCTGCTCTGCTTTGCCTCGCCTCAAACTGCTTTCTTTACTTTGCTCTACGTTTCCTGGCACTGCTGGGACTTTCCTTGTACGAGTTTGCACCGCTTTGCTTTGCCTTGCTCTGCGTTGCCTTTCCTGGCCATGCTTTTTCAGGCCATGCTTTCCTTTGTTTTGCTTCGCTTTGTATTCCTGCCACGGCTTTGCTTTACCTTCTCTGCTGTGCTTTGCTTTTCCTACCCCTGCTGTGCTTTGCCTCGCCTCAAACTGCTTTCTTTACTTTGCTCTACGTTTCCTGGCACTGCTGGGACTTTCCTTGTACGAGTTCGCACTGCTTTGCTTTGCCTTGCTCTGCGTTGCCTTTCCTGGCCATGCTTTTTCAGGCCATGCTTTCCTTTGTTTTGCTTTGCTTTGTATTCCTGGCACTGCTTTGCTTTTCCTTCTCTACGTTGCTTTCTTTTCCTAACCCTGCTGTGCTTTGCCTTGCCTCCTCAAACTGCTTTCTTTCTTTTGCTCTACATTTCCTGGCACTGCTTTGCTTTTCCTTGTGCTACTTTCCTTTCCTTTGCTCTGCCTTGCACCGCTTTGCCTTTCCTGGACACGCTTTACTTTGCTTTTCCTGGCCCTGCTTTGCTTGTTGTCTTTTTTGCCTTTTTTTTTTTTTTTTTTTTTTTTTTTTACTTTAGATACATATTCATTGCATTGCTTTGTTTTATTTTTGGACCTTTTGGCTTTGGTTTTCCTCGCTGCGCTTTGCTTTTCCTGGCCATGCTTTTTCAGGCCACGCTTTCCTTTGTCTTGCTCTGCTTTTATTCCTGGCACCTCTTGGTTTTACTTTCTCTGCTCTGCTCTGCTTTTCCTACGCCTGCAGTGCTTTGCCTTGCCTCAAACTGCTTTCCTTACTTCGCTCTACGTTTCCTGGCAATGCTGGGACTTTCCTTGTACGAGTTTGCACTGCTTCGCTTTGCCTTGCTCTGCTTTGCCTTTCCTGGCCACGCTTTTTCAGGCCACGCTTTCCTTTGTCTTGCTCTGCTTTGTATTCCTGGCACCTCTTGGTTTTACTTTCTCTGCTCTGCTTTGCTTTTCCTACACCTGCTGTGCTTTGCCTCGCCTCCAACTGCTTTCTTTACTTTGCTCTACGTTTCCTGGCACTGCTGGGACTTTCCTTGTACAAGCTTGCACTGCTTCGCTTTGCCTTGCTCTGCGTTGCCTTTCCTGACCATGCTTTTTCAGGCCATGCTTTCCCTTGTCTTGCTTCGCTTTGTTTTCCTGCCACGGCTTTGCTTTACCTTCTCTGCTCTGCTTTGCTTTTCCTACCCCTGCTTTGCTTTGCCTCGCCTCAAACTGCTCTCTTTACTCTGCTCTACGTTTCCTGGCACTGCTGGGACTTTCCTTGTACGAGTTTGCACTGCTTTGCTTTGCCTTGCTCGGCTTTCCTCTTCATTTCTCTGCTCTCCTGTGCTGCGCTAGGCTTCCTTTGCAGACCGTCCCGACGATTTTGCCGATGAGGCTATCGTTATATTTCGGAACGCATAAACCCTCAGACACACAGCTGGGCCTCCCCGCAGCCCGGACACTGTCCCCTCGCAACTCGAGGGTGGGGGCAGCAGGCCCGGCCACCCGACATGGTCAGTTCTGTGGCCCCAGCCGTGTGGCCTGCCGCTAGGCGGGCCCCACTGCTATTCGTCTGGGGACGGCGTTGGGTGAGGTTTTCAACGACGGTAAGTAACTACATGATTCCCACAACTACATTGGATGGAAGGCAACAATAAATAAATAAATAAATAAATAAATAAATAAAGATAAAACCAGGTAAAGCAAGACATGGTTCTTGCCCACTGTCACGGCGGACTAAGAGGTGTCAGGGAGGCCGGGGAGCGGGCGAGCAGGGTACAGCCACCGTCCGAGTCTGGCCGCCAGCTCTACCCGGCATGAGGGCCCTGCGGTCTTTGCCCCGCAGACACTGGGAACCGGCAGGAGGGCTGGCCGCCAGCTCCTTACATGTGCTTCGCTTCTCTTTCTTTTTCCTTGCTCTGCTTTGCTTTGCTCTGCTCTGCTCTTCCGGGCACACTTTTGCTTTTCCTTCTCTACTTTCCTCCGCTGTTCCTGCCCCTGCTTTGCTTTGCTTTGCCTCAGATTGCTTTGCTTTGCTTTGTTTGCTTTGTCTTTCCTGGCAATGTTATGCTTTTCCTCGTGCTACTTCGCTTTGCTTTGCTTTGCTTTGCCTTGCTCTAGTTTGCCTCCACGGGCCATGTTTTCTTTTGCTTTTTCAGGCCACGCTTTCCTTTGTTTTGCTTTGCTTTGTATTCCTGCCACGGCTTTGCTTTACCTTCTCTGCTCTGCTTTGCTTTTCCTACCCCTGCTGTGCTTTGCCTTGCCTCAAACTGCTTTCGTTAGTTTGCTCTACCTTTCCTGGCACTGCTGGGACTTTCCTTGTACGAGTTTGCACTGCTTTGCTTTGCCTTGCTCTGCTTTGCCTTTCCTGGCCATGCTTTTTCAGGCCACGCTTTCCTTTGTTTTCCTTTGCTTCGTATTCCTGGCACCTCTTGGTTTTACCTTCTCTTCTCTGCTTTGCTTTTCCTACCCCTGCTGTGCTTTGCCTCGCCTCAAACTGCTTTCTTTACTTTGCTCTACCTTTCCTGGCACTGCTGGGACTTTCCTTGTACGAGTTTGCACTGCTTTGCTTTGCCTTGCTCTGCGTTGCCTTTCCTGGCCATGCTTTTTCAGGCCATGCTTTCCTTTGTTTTCCTTTGCTTCGTATTCCTGGCGCCTCTTGGTCTTACCTTCTCTGCTCTGCTTTGCTTTTCCTACCCCTGCTGTGCTTTGCCTCGCCTCAAACTGCTTTCTTTACTTTGCTCTACCTTTCCTGGCACTGCTGGGACTTTCCTTGTACGAGTTTGCACTGCTTTGCTTTGCCTTGCTCTGCTTTGCCTCCACTGGCCGTGTTTTCTTTTGCTTTTTCAGGCCACGCTTTCCTTTGTCTTGCTTCGCTTCGCTTTGTATTCCTGGCACCTCTAGGTTTTACTTTCTCTGCTCTGCTTTGCCTTGCCTCCAACTGCTTTCGTTACTTTGCTCTACCTTTCCTGGCCCTGCTGGGACTTTCCTTGTACGAGTTTGCACTGCTTTGCTTTGCCTTGCTCTGCTTTGCCTTTCCTGTCCGTGCTTTTTCAGGCCACGCTTTCCTTTGTTTTGCTTTGCTTTTTATTCCAGGCACCTCTTGGTTTTACTTTCTCTGCTCTGCTCTGTTTTTCCTACCCCTGCTGTGCTTTGCCTTGCCTCCTCAAACTGCTTTCTTTCTTTTGCTCTACATTTCCTGGCCCTGCTTTGCTTTTCCTTGTGCTACTTTCCTTTGCTTTGCTCTGCCTTGCACCGCTTTGCCTTTCCTGGACACGCTTTTCTTTGCTTTTCCTGGCCCTGCTTTGCTTGGTCTTTTTTTTGCGTTTTTTTGTTTTGTTTGTTTGTTTGTTTGTTTGTTTTATTTTAGTATAGATACATTTTCATTGCATTGCTTTGTTTTATTTTTGGACCTTTTTGCTTTGGTTTTCCTGGCCACGCTTTGCTTTTCCTGGCCATGCTTTTTCAGGCCATGCTTTCCTTTGTTTTGCTTTGCTTCGTATTCCTGCCACGACTTTGCTTTACCTTCTCTGCTCTGCTTTGCTTTTCCTACCCCTGTTGTGCTTTGTCTCGCCTCAAACTGCTTTCTTTACTTTGCTCTACGTTTCCTGGCACTGCTGGGACTTTCCTTGTACGAGTTTGCATTGCTTTGCTTTGCCTTGCTCTGCGTTGCCTTTCCTGGCCATGCTTTTTCGGGCCACGCTTTCCTTTGTTTTGCTTTGCTTCGTATTCCTGGCACCTCTTGGTTTTACTTTCTCTGCTCTGCTCTGCTTGTCCTACCCCTGCTGTGCTTTGCCTTGCCTCAAACTGCTTTCGTTACTTTGCTCTACGGTTCCTGGCACTGCTGGGACTTTCCTTGTACAAGTTTGCACTGCTTTGCTTTGCCTTGCTCGGCTTTCCTCTTCATTGCTCTGCTCTCCTGTGCTGCGCTAGGCTTCCTTTGCAGACTGTCCCGACGATTTTGCCAATGAGGCGATCGGGTATATTTAGGAACGCATAAACCCTCAGACACACAGCTGGGCCTCCCCGCAGCCCGGACACTGTCCCCTCGCAACTCGAGGGTGGGGGCAGCAGGCCCGGCCACCCGACATGGTCAGTTCTGTGGCCCCAGCCGTGTGGCCCGCCGCTAGGCGGTCCCCACTGCTCCCCGTCTGGGGACGGTGTTGGGTGAGGTTTTGAACGACGATCAGTAAATACATGATTCCCACAACTACATTGGATGGAAGGCAACAATCAATAAATAAATAAATAAATGCAGGGGGGGAAAAAAAAAAAAAAAAAAATCAGGTAAAGCAAGACATGGTTCTTGCCCGCTGTCACGGCGGACTATGAGGTGTCAGGGAGGCCGGGGAGCGGGCGAGCAGGGTACAGCCACCGTCCGAGTCTGGCCGCCAGCTCTACCCGGCATGAGGGCCCTGCGGTCTTTGCCCCGCAGACACTGGGAACCGGCAGGAGGGCTGGCCGCCAGCTCCTTACATTTGCTTCGCTTCTCTTTCTTTTTCCTTGCTCTGCTTTGCTTTGCTCTGCTCTTCCGGGCACACTTTTGCTTTTCCTTCTCTCCTTTCCTCTGCTGTTCCTGCCCCTGCTTTGCTTTGCTTTGCCTCAGATTGCTTTGCTTTGGTTCGTTTGCTTTGTCTTTCCTGGCAATGCTTTGCTTTTCCTCGTGCTACTTTGCTTCGCTTTCCTTTGCCTTGCTCTGCTTTTCTGGCCGTGCTTTGTTTGGTTTTGCTTTACTTTGCCTTCCCTCTTTGACACTGTTTTAGTTTTCCTCGTGCTGCCTTGCTTTCCCTTTCTCTGCTTTGCCTTCCCTGCGCATGCTTTCTTTTGCTTTTTCAGGCCACGCTTTCCTTTGTTTAGCTTTGCTTTGTATTCCTGGCACTGCTTCTCTTTTCCTTCTCTACGTTGCTTTGTTTTCCTACCCCCGCTGTGCTTCGCCTTGCCTCAATTTCTTTCTTTCCTTTGCTCTACCTTTCCTGGCCCTGCTTTGTTTTTGCTTGTGCTACTTTGCTCTGCTTTGCTTTGCCTTACTGTCATTTGCCTTTCCTGGCCATGCTTTGCTTTGCTTTTCTTACCCCTGCTTTTCTTTCCTTTTCTGGCCCTGCTTTCTTTTACTTTGCTTCACTTTGCCTTGAATTCCAGACAGTGCTTTGCTTTGTCTTGTGCTGCTTTGCTTTGTTTTGCATTGCTGTGCTTTGCATTCCCTGGCCCTCATTTTTGTTTTTCTTCCCCCTCCCCCCCCCCCCAACCCCCCCCCCACCGCCCCCCCCCCCCCGCCATGCTTTCCTTTGTTTTGCTTTGCTTTGTGTTCCTGGCTCTGCTATGCATTTCTTTGTGCTGTTTTGCTCTGCTTTGCTTTGCCTTGCTCTGCTTTGCCTTTCCTGGCCATGCTTTGCTTTGCTTTTTCTGGCCCTACTTTGCTTTGGTTGTTTTGTTTGTTCGGTTGTTTTTTTTTTACCCTTTTTCCTTTGTTTTTTTCTGGCCGTGCTTTGCTTTTCCTTATGCCACTTTCTTTTCCCTAGCGGGGCTTTGCTTTGCCTTGCTCTGCTTTCCTCCGCATTGCTCTGCTCTGCTCTGCTTTGCTGCTCTAGGCTTCTTTTGCAGACCGTCCCACCGATTTTGCCGACGAGTCGATCGGTGTATTTAGAAACACGTAAACCCTCAGACGCACACCTTGACCTCCCCCCACCTTGGCGACTGTCCCCTCGGAACTGGCGGACGAGGGGACAGGGATCTGGCCACCGGGCCGGGTCTATTCTGTGGCCCCCGCTGTCCGGCAAGCCGCCAGGTGGGCCCCGTTGCTATTCGTCTCGGGAGGGTGGGGGTTGCGAACGACGCTAAGTAACTACGTGATTCCTAAAAGTAAAGGGGGAAACAGACAACGATTATTATTATTATTACTACTACTGTTTTTATTATGTTTTCGTTATATATATATTTACTCTAATTTAGTACTTTCTTTTGTAATAACTCTTAAGTAGTATATATAATATTATATATCTATGGATCGTTTATGTAACGATAAAAAGCTAAAGCAAACCGGCCGGGCAGCCAGCCACACCGAGTCGCACAGGTGGCGAGCTGCTCGTGACCGAGCGGGAGCCTCTTATGTCAGAGCGGCCGGCGGCCGGAAGCAACCGGGGGCCGCTGCCACACCCTCGCCTTCTTGAACGCCCGCCTCCCCGTAACCCGGCAACGGGCCCCTCCCTATTCGTCTGGGGCGGGTGGGGGGTGCGATTTCGAAGGACACTAAGGAACTACACGTTTCGTATTCACAGCACTGTTTTTCTTTGCTTTGCTTTTCCTGGCCCTGCTTTGCTTTGCTTTGCATTCGTGGCACCGCTTTGTTTTTCCCGGCCCTGTTTTGCTTTGTTTTTACTGACCCCGATTCGTTTTGCTTTTCCTGGCCCTGCTTGACTTTTCTTTGCCCGATAAGGCTTTCTTTTTCCTCGCAGGGTTTGCTTTGCTTTGCCTTGCTCTGCTTTGCCTTCCCTGGCCCTGCTACGTTTTGCTTCTTCCGGCCACGCTTTCCTTTGCTTAGCTTTGCTTCGTATTCCTGGCGCAGCTTTGCTTTTTCTTCTCTGCTTTGCTTTGCTTCTCCTACCCCTGCTGTGCTTCGCCTCGCCTCAAAGTCCTTTGCTTTGCCTTTCCTGGCCCTGCTTTGCTTTTCCTTGTGCTACTTTGCTCTGCTCTGCTTTGCCTTACTGTCATTTGCCTTTCCTGGCCATGCTTTGCTTTGCTTTTCTTACCCCTGCTTTTCTTTCCTTTTCTGGCCCTGCTTTCTTTTACTTTGCTTCACTTTGCCTTGAATTCCTGACAGTGCTTTGCTTTGTCTTGTGCTGCTTTGCTTTGTTTTGCATTGCTGTGCTTTGCATTCCCTGGCCCTCGTTTTTTTTTTTTTTCTTTCTTCGCTCCCCCCCCCCACCTCCCCCCGTCCCCCCCCCCCCCCCTCCCCCCCCCCCCGACCATGCCTTCCTTTGTTTTGCTTTGCTTTGTGTTCCTGGCTCTGCTATGCATTTCTTTGTGCTGCTTTGCTCTGCTTTGCTTTGCCTTGCTCTGCATTCCCTGGCCCTCATTTTTTTTTTTTTTCTCCCCCCCCACCCCGGCCATGCCTTCCTTTGTTTGCTTTGCTTTGTGTTCCTGGCTCTGCTATGTATTTCTTTGTGCTGCTTTGCTCTGCTTTGCCTTTCCTGGCCATGCTTTGCTTTGCTTTTTCTGGCCCTACTTTGTTTTGTTTTTTGTTTTTTTTTTTGTTTGTTTGTTTGTTTGTTTTTTACCCTTTTTCCTTTGTTTTTTCTGGCCGTGCTTTGCTTTTCCTTATGCCACTTTCTTTTCCCTAGCGGGGCTTTGCTTTGCCTTGCTCTGCTTTCCTCCGCATTGCTCTGCTCTGCTCTGCTTTGCTGCTCTAGGCTCCTTTTGCAGACCGTCCCACCGATTTTGCCGACGAGTCGATCGGTGTATTTAGAAACACGTAAACCCTCAGACGCACACCTTGACCTCCCCCCACCTCGGCGACTGTCCCCTCGGAACTGGCGGACGAGGGGACAGGGATCTGGCCACCGGGCCGGGTCTATTCTGTGGCCCCCGCTGTCCGGCGAGCCGCCAGGTGGGCCCCGTTGCTATTCGTCTGGGGAGGGTGGGGGTTGCGAACGACGCTAAGTAACTACGTGATTCCTAAAAGTAAAGGGGGAAACAGACAACGATTATTATTATTATTACTACTACTGTTTTTATTATGTTTTCGTTATATATATATTTACTCTTATTTAGTACTTTCTTTTGTAATAACTCTTAAGTAGTATATATAATATTATATATCTATGGATCGTTTATGTAACGATAAAAAGCTAAAGCAAACCGGCCGGGCAGCCAGCCACACCGAGTCGCACAGGTGGCGAGCTGCTCGTGACCGAGCGGGAGCCTCTTATGTCAGAGCGGCCGGCGGCCGGAAGCAACCGGGGGCCGCTGCCACACCCTCGCCTTCTTGAACGCCCGCCTCCCCGTAACCCGGCAACGGGCCCCTCCCTATTCGTCTGGGGCGGGTGGGGGGTGCGATTTCGAAGGACACTAAGGAACTACACGTTTCGTATTCACAGCACTGTTTTTCTTTGCTTTGCTTTTCCTGGCCCTGCTTTGCTTTGCTTTGCATTCGTGGCACCGCTTTGTTTTTCCCGGCCCTGTTTTGCTTTGTTTTTACTGACCCCGATTCCTTTTGCTTTTCCTGGCCCTGCTTGACTTTTCTTTGCCCGATAAGGCTTTCTTTTTCCTCGCAGGGTTTGCTTTGCTTTGCCTTGCTCTGCTTTGCCTTCCCTGGCCCTGCTACGTTTTGCTTCTTCCGGCCACGCTTTCCTTTGCTTAGCTTTGCTTCGTATTCCTAGCGCCGCTTTGCTTTTTCTTCTCTGCTTTGCTTTGCTTCTCCTACCCCTGCTGTGCTTCGCCTCGCCTCAAAGTCCTTTGCTTTGCCTTTCCTGGCCCTGCTTTGCTTTTCCTCGTGCTACTTTGCTTTGCCTTGGTCTGCTTTGCTTTTCCTCGTGCTACTTTGCTTTGCCTTGGTCTGCTTTGCTTTTCCTTGCCGTGCTTTGTTTTGTTTTGCTCTGCTTTATATTCACCGCATCGCCTTGCTTTCCTTGGCCCTGCATTTTTTTTTTTTTTTTTCTCTGTCCCTCTTTGTTTAGCTTTCCCTGGACCTGCTTTGCTTTGCTTTGCGTTCGGGGCACCTCTTTGCTTTTCCTGGACCTCCTTTGCTTGGGTTTTTCTCGCCCTTCTTTGTTTTGCTTTTCCCGGCCCTGCCTTGCTTTGTTTGGCTTTATTTCGTATTCATGACGCCGCTTTTCTTTTCCTGGACCTCCTTTGCTTGGGTTTTTCTCGCCCTTCTTTGTTTTGATTTCCTGGCCCTGCTTTGCTTTGTTTTTACTGACCCCGATTCCTTTTGCTTTTCCTGGCCCTGCTTGACTTTTCTTTGCCCGATAAGGCTTTCTTTTTCCTCGCAGGGTTTGCTTTGCTTTGCCTTGCTCTGCTTTGCCTTCCCTGGCCCTGCTACGTTTTGCTTCTTCCGGCCACGCTTTCCTTTGCTTAGCTTTGCTTCGTATTCCTGGCGCTGCTTTGCTTTTTCTTCTCTGCTTTGCTTTGCTTCTCCTACCCCTGCTGTGCTTCGCCTCGCCTCAAAGTCCTTTGCTTTGCCTTTCCTGGCCCTGCTTTGCTTTTCCTTGTGCTACTTTGCTCTGCTTTGCTTTGCCTTACTGTCATTTGCCTTTCCTGGCCATGCTTTGCTTTGCTTTTCTTACCCCTGCTTTTCTTTCCTTTTCTGGCCCTGCTTTGTTTTACTTTGCTTCACTTTGCCTTGAATTCCAGACAGTGCTTTGCTTTGTCTTGTGCTGCTTTGCTTTGTTTCGCATTGCTGTGCTTTGCATTCCCTGGCCCTGTTTTTTTTTTTCCTTTCTTCGCCCCCCCCCCCCCCCCCCCCCCCCCCCCCCCGGCCATGCCTTCCTTTGTTTTGCTTTGCTTTGTGTTCCTGGCTCTGCTATGCATTTCTTTGTGCTGCTTTGCTCTGCTTTGCTTTGCCTTGCTCTGCATTCCCTGGCCCTCATTTTTTTTTTTTCTCCCCCCCCCACCCCGGCCATGCCTTCCTTTGTTTTCCTTTGCTTTGTGTTCCTGGCTCTGCTATGTATTTCTTTGTGCTGCTTTGCTCTGCTTTGCCTTTCCTGGCCATGCTTTGCTTTGCTTTTTCTGGCCCTACTTTGCTTTGGTTTTTTTTGTTTGTTTGTTTGTTTTTTGTTTTTTTTTTTTTGTGTTTTTTTTTTTTTTTACCCTTTTTCCTTTGTTTTTTTCTGGCCGTGCTTTGCTTTTCCTTATGCCACTTTCTTATCCCTAGCGGGGCTTTGCTTTGCCTTGCTCTGCTTTCCTCCGCATTGCTCTGCTCTGCTCTGCTTTGCTGCTCTAGGCTCCTTTTGCAGACCGTCCCACCGATTTTGCCGACGAGTCGATCGGTGTATTTAGAAACACGTAAACCCTCAGACGCACACCTTGACCTCCCCCCACCTCGGCGACTGTCCCCTCGGAACTGGCGGACGAGGGGACAGGGATCTGGCCACCGGGCCGGGTCTATTCTGTGGCCCCCGCTGTCCGGCGAGCCGCCAGGTGGGCCCCGTTGCTATTCGTCTGGGGAGGGTGGGGGTTGCGAACGACGCTAAGTAACTACTCGATTCGTAAAAGTAAAGGGGGAAACTGACAACGATGATTATTATTATTGCTACTACTCTTTTTATTATGTTTTCGTTATATATATATTTACTCTTATTTAGTACTTTCTTTTGTAATAACTTTTAAGTAGTATATGTAATATTAAATATCTATCGATCGTTTATGTAACGATAAAAAGCTAAAGCAAACCGGCCGGGCAGCCAGCCACACCGAGTCGCACAGGTGGCGAGCTGCTCGTGACCGAGCGGGAGCCTCTTATGTCAGAGCGGCCGGCGGCCGGAAGCAACCGGGGGCCGCTGCCACACCCTCGCCTTCTTGAACGCCCGCCTCCCCGTTACCCGGCAACGGGCCCCTCCCTATTCGTCTGGGGCGGGTGGGGGCTGCGATTTCGAACGACACTAAGGAACTACACGTTTTGTATTCACAGCGCTGTTTTTCTTTGCTTTGCTTTTCCTGGCCCTGCTTTGCTTTGCTTTGCATTCGTGGCACCGCTTTGTTTTTCCCGGCCCTGTTTTGCTTTGTTTTTACTGACCCCGATTCGTTTTGCTTTTCCTGGCCCTGCTTGACTTTTCTTTGCCCGATAAGGCTTTCTTTTTCCTTGCAGGGTTTGCTTTGCTTTGCCTTGCTCTGCTTTGCCTTCCCTGGCCCTGCTACGTTTTGCTTCTTCCGGCCACGCTTTCCTTTGCTTAGCTTTGCTTCGTATTCCTGGCGCAGCTTTGCTTTTTCTTCTCTGCTTTGCTTTGCTTCTCCTACCCCTGCTGTGCTTCGCCTCGCCTCAAAGTCCTTTGCTTTGCCTTTCCTGGCCCTGCTTTGCTTTTCCTTGTGCTACTTTGCTCTGCTTTGCTTTGCCTTACTGTCATTTGCCTTTCCTGGCCATGCTTTGCTTTGCTTTTCTTACCCCTGCTTTTCTTTCCTTTTCTGGCCCTGCTTTGTTTTACTTTGCTTCACTTTGCCTTGAATTCCAGACAGTGCTTTGCTTTGTCTTGTGCTGCTTTGCTTTGTTTCGCATTGCTGTGCTTTGCATTCCCTGGCCCTCTTTTTTTTTTTTCTTTCTTCGCCCCCCCCCCCCTTCTCCCCCCGCCCCCCCCCCCCCCCCCCGGCCATGCCTTCCTTTGTTTTGCTTTGCTTTGTGTTCCTGGCTCTGCTATGCATTTCTTTGTGCTGCTTTGCTCTGCTTTGCTTTGCTTTGCTCTGCATTCCCTGGCCCTCATTTTTTTTTTTTTTTCTCCCCCCCCCACCCCGGCCATGCCTTCCTTTGTTTGCTTTGCTTTGTGTTCCTGGCTCTGCTATGTATTTCTTTGTGCTGCTTTGCTCTGCTTTGCCTTTCCTGGCCATGCTTTGCTTTGCTTTTTCTGGCCCTACTTTGCTTTGTTTTTTTTGTTTGTTTGTTTGTTTTTTGCTTTTTGGTTTTTTTTTTTTACCCTTTTTCCTTTGTTTTTTCTGGCCGTGCTTTGCTTTTCCTTATGCCACTTTCTTTTCCCTAGCGGGGCTTTGCTTTGCCTTGCTCTGCTTTCCTCCGCATTGCTCTGCTCTGCTCTGCTTTGCTGCTCTAGGCTTCTTTTGCAGACCGTCCCACCGATTTTGCCGACGAGTCGATCGGTGTATTTAGAAACACGTAAACCCTCAGACGCACACCTTGACCTCCCCCCACCTCGGCGACTGTCCCCTCGGAACTGGCGGACGAGGGGACAGGGATCTGGCCACCGGGCCGGGTCTATTCTGTGGCCCCCGCTGTCCGGCGAGCCGCCAGGTGGGCCCCGTTGCTATTCGTCTGGGGAGGGTGGGGGTTGCGAACGACGCTAAGTAACTACTCGATTCGTAAAAGTAAAGGGGGAAACTGACAACGATTATTATTACTACTACTCTTTTTATTATGTTTTCGTTATATATATATTTACTCTTATTTAGTACTTTCTTTTGTAATAACTTTTAAGTAGTATACGTAATATTAAATATCTATCGATCGTTTATATAACGATAAAAAGCTAAAGCAAACCGGCCGGGCAGCCAGCCACAGCGAGTCGCACAGGTGGCGAGCTGCTCGTGACCGAGCGGGAGCCTCTTATGTCAGAGCGGCCGGCGGCCGGAAGCAACCGGGGGCCGCTGCCACACCCTCGCCTTCTTGAACGCCCGCCTCCCCGTTACCCGGCAACGGGCCCCTCCCTATTCGTCTGGGGCGGGTGGGGGGTGCGATTTCGGACGACACTAAGGAACTACACGTTTCGTATTCACAGCACTGTTTTTCTTTGCTTTGCTTTTCCTGGCCCTGCTTTGCTTTGC
This sequence comes from Anser anser, assembly GCF_964211835.1. Lineage (NCBI taxonomy): Eukaryota > Metazoa > Chordata > Aves > Anseriformes > Anatidae > Anser > Anser anser. The sequence goes on from NW_028153924.1 coordinate 178,643, forward strand.
TTTGCATTCGTGGCACCGCTTTGTTTTTCCCGGCCCTGTTTTGCTTTGTTTTTACTGACCCCGATTCCTTTTGCTTTTCCTGGCCCTGCCTGACTTTTCTTTGCCCGATAAGGCTTTCTTTTTCCTCGCAGGGTTTGCTTTGCTTTGCCTTGCTCTGCTTTGCCTTCCCTGGCCCTGCTACGTTTTGCTTCTTCCGGCCACGCTTTCCTTTGCTTAGCTTTGCTTCGTATTCCTGGCGCCGCTTTGCTTTTTCTTCTCTGCTTTGCTTTGCTTCTCCTACCCCTGCTGTGCTTCGCCTCGCCTCAAAGTCCTTTGCTTTGCCTTTCCTGGCCCTGCTTTGCTTTTCCTCACGCTACTTTGCTTTGCCTTGGTCTGCTTTGCTTTTCCTTGCCGTGCTTTGTTTTGTTTTGCTCTGCTTTGTATTCACCGCATCGCCTTGCTTTCCTTGGTCCTGCATTTTTTTTTTTTTTTTTTCTCTGTCCCTCTTTGTTTAGCTTTCCCTGGACCTGCTTTGCTTTGCTTTGCGTTCGCGGCACCTCTTTGCTTTTCGCGGACCTCCTTTGCTTGGGTTTTTCTCGCCCTTCTTTGTTTTGCTTTTCCCGGCCCTGCCTTGCTTTGTTTGGCTTTATTTCGTATTCATGACGCCTCTTTTCTTTTCCTGGACCTCCTTTGCTTGGGTTTTTCTCGCCCTTCTTTGTTTTGCTTTTCCTGGCCCTGCTTTGCTCTGTTTGGCTTTACTTTGTGTTCAGGACGCCGCTTTTCTTTTCCTGGACCTCCTTTGCTTTGGTTTCTCTCGCCCCCTGCTTCGTTTTGCTTTTCCTGGCCCTCCTTGACTTTGCTTTTCTTCGTTCCGCTTTCTTTCCCCTAGCGGGGCTTTGCTCTGTCTCGCTCCGCTTTCCTCTGCAACGCTCTGCTCTGCTTTGCTGCGCTAGGCTTCCTTTGCGGACCGTCCCGCCGATTTTGCCGACGAGTCGATCGGTGTGTATTTACGAACGCATAAACCCTCGGACGACGCGCACCTTGGCCTCCCCGTAGCCCGGTGACTGTCCCCTCGGAACCGGAGGGTGGGGGCAGGAGGGCTGGCCACCCGGCACCGTCTGTTCCGCATTCCCCGCCGCTCTCTGGCGAGCGCGAGCCTCCAGGTGGGTCCCGCTGCTGCTATTCGGCTGGGAACGGTGTCGGGTGAGGTTTTCGAGGACGCTAAGCGACATCACGCGATTCCCCAAAGGACAAAAACTACCGCTTTGCTTTTCCCCTGTGCTGCTTTGCTTTGTTTTGCCTTGCTCTGCTTTGTCTTCCCTGGCCCTGTTTTGCTTTGCTTCTCCTGGCCCTTCTTTGCTTTGCTTCCCTTTGTCGCG
>NW_028153924.1:192500-227500 GCF_964211835.1 Anser anser
GCAACCGACTTTTACCTCGACGTAACTGGAGGCAGAAAGAAACAGCGACGCCTACGACACCTTCCGAGCCGTCGCACGACCTACTCATCTACCGCTAGCCCCACGGCACGCCGCCAAGTCCCGTCCGAGTCAGGGTAGACGTGGCCGCCGTTCCCACAGCCCGACCGTCAGCGACCTCCTCCAGGCGGGCAGACGGGGCGCCCTCGGTAGGACACGGGTAGACCAGGCGGCCACAGGGGGACACGGTACACCTCCCGACCGCGGGAGGACACGGGGAGACCCGCCGGCCGGGAGCGAACGCCGTCGGTCTGCCTTCCTTCGCTTTTCGCACGGGCCGTTCCGGCCCTTTTCGGACCTTTTCGGGCCTTTTCGGACCTTTCCGGCGCTTTTCGATGCTTTTCGCGTGGACGGACCCACTCGGGAACCGCGCGACCGACCGACAGACGGATGCCTTCGGACGCGCGCGCGCGCGCGCGCGCCCGTCGGTGCCGGGCAGACCCCGACGCCGTTCTCGCGGCCGGCCCCGCTGCAGCGACCCCTACAGGTCGCCACGGGCTATGCAAACATGGCGACCGCGGCCGGGTAGACCTGGCGGCCGCGGGAGGACACGGGTACGTCAGGCGGCCGCGAGGGGGCGCGGGGGGACCCGGTAGACCTGGCGGCCGCAGGAGAACACGGGGAGACTAGGCGGCCACAGGAGGACGCGGCACACCCGGCGACCGCAGGAGGACACCGGCAGACCCGCCGGCCGGGACCGAACGCCGTCGGTCGGTCTGCCTTCCTTCGCTTTTCGTACGGGCCGTTCCGGCCCTTTTCGGCCCTTTTCGGACCTTTTCGGCCCTTTCCGGCGCTATTCGGTGCTTTTCGCGTGGACGGACCCACTCGGGAACCGCGCGACCGACCGACAGACGGATGCCTTTGGACGTGCGCGCGCGCGTCCGCCGGTGCCGGGCAGACCCCGACGCCGTTCTCGCGGCCGGCCCCGCTGCAGCGACCCCTACAGGTCGCCACGGGCTATGCAAACACGGCGACCGCATAGACCCGGCGGCCGCAGGAGGACACGGGGAGACTAGGCGGCCACAGGAGGACGCGGTACACCCGGCAACCGCAGGAGGACACCGGCAGACCCGCCGGCCGGGACCGAACGCCGTCGGTCGGTCTGCCTTCCTTCGCTTTTCGTACGGGCCGTTCCGGCCCTTTTCGGACCTTTTCGGGCCTTTTCGCACCTTTCCGGCACTTTTCGGTGCTTTTCGCCTGGGCGGACCCACTCGGGAATCGCTTGACCGACCGACCGACCAACCGACGGACGCCTTTGGACATGCGCGCGCATGCGTCCTTCGGCTTCCGGGTAGACCCGGACGCCGTTCTCGGCCAGGCGTTTGCCTCTGACGTCAGAGCGACGGGCGGCCCGAGGCAACCGGGGGCCGCGGCCGCGAGCTCGCCTTCTCGAACACCCGCCTCCCCGTAGCCCGGCTACCGGCCCCTATTCGCCTGGGGCGGGTTGGGCTGGGGGGGAGCGACTTTGCACCACGCTAAGCAACTACACGTTTCGTTTTCACAGCACTGTTTTGCTTCGATATGCTTCTCCTGCCACTGCTACGCGTTGCTTTTCCTGACCCTGCTTGACTCTGCTTTTCCTGATAAGGCTTTCTTTTCCTTCCGAGGCTTTCCTTCGTCTCGCATTTCTTCCCTTTGCACTGCCGACCGTACCCGGCATGAGGGCCCTGCGGTCTTTGCCCCGCAGACGCCGGGAACCGGCAGGAGGGCTGGCCGCCAGCTCCTTGCATTTGCTTCGCTTCTCTTTGTTTCTCCTTGCTTTGCTTTGCTTTGCTCTGCTCTTCCGGGCACAGTTTTGCTTTTCCTTCTCTGCGTTCCTCTGCTGTTCTCGCCCCTGCTTTGCTTTCCTTTGCCTCAGATTGCTTTGCCTCAGATTGCTTTGCTTTTTTTTTGTTGTTGTTGTTGTTTCTTTTTTTCTTCTTCTTCTTTTTTTTTTTTTTTTTTTTGTTAATATAGATACATATTCATTTTATTGCTTTGTTTTATTTTTGGACCTTTTGGCTTTGGTTTTCCTGGCCGCGCTTTGCTTTGCCTGGCCCTGCTTGTCATTTCTTTTCATTATGCCGCATTCTTTTCCCTAGCAGGGCTTTGCTTTGCCTTGCTCGGCTTTCCTCTTCATTTCTCTGCTCTCCTGTGCTGCGCTAGGCTTCCTTTGCAGACCGTCCCGACGATTTTGCCGATGAGGCGATCGGTATATTTCGGAACGCATAAACCCTCAGACACACAGCTGGGCCTCCCCGCAGCCCGGACACTGTCCCCTCGCAACTCGAGGGTGGGGGCAGCAGGCCCGGCCACCCGACATGGTCAGTTCTGTGGCCCCAGCCGTGTGGCCTGCCGCTAGGCGGTCCCCACTGCTATTCGTCTGGGGACGGTGTTGGGTGAGGTTTTGAACGACGATCAGTAACTACATGATTCCCACAACTACATTGGATGGAAGGCAACAATCAATAAATAAATAAATAAATAAATAAAGATAAAACCAGGTAAAGCAAGACATGGTTCTTGCCCACTGTCACGGCGGACTATGAGGTGTCAGGGAGGCCGGGGAGCGGGCGAGCAGGGTACAGCCATGTTGTGGTTTAACCCGGCTGGCAGCTAAACACCACACAGTCGTTCGCTCACCCTCCCCCCTCCCTCTCTGGGATGGGGGAGAGAAACGGGAAAGTGAAGCCGGTGAGTTGAGATAAAGACAGTTTATTAAGACAGGAATATAATAATATAAGGAATATAAGGAATATAATAATAACAATAATAATAATAATAGTGATAATGATAATAGTATTAACAATAATAATGTGTAAGAAAACAAGTGATGCACAATGCAATTGCTCACCACCCGCTGACCGATGCCCAGCCTATTCCCGAGCAGCCGGCCCCACCACCCCGGCCAGCCACCCCTATATATTGTTTAGCCATCCGAGTCTGGCCGCCAGCTCTACCCGGCATGAGGCCCCTGCGGTCTTTGCCCAGCAGACACTGGGAACCGGCAGGAGGGCTGGCCGCCAGCTCCTTACATTTGCTTCGCTTCTCTTTGTTTTTCCTTGCTCTGCTTTGCTCTGCTCTGCTCTGCTCTTCCGGGCACACTTTTGCTTTTCCTTCTCTACTTTCCTCTGCTGTTCTTGCCCCTGCTTTGCTTTGCTTTGCCTCAGATTGCTTTTCTTTGCTTTGTTTGCTCTGTCTTTCCTGGCAATGCTTTGCTTTTCCTCGTGCTACTTCGCTTTGCTTTGCTTTGCCTTGCTCTGCTTTGCCTCCACTGGCCATGTTTTCTTTTGCTTTTTCAGGCCACGCTTTCCTTTGTCTTGCTTCGCTTTGTATTCCTGCCACGGCTTTGCTTTACCTTCTCTGCTCTGCTCTGCTTTGCTTTTCCTACCCCTGCTGTGCTTTGCCTTGCTTCCTCAAACTGCTTTCTTCCTTTTGCTCTACATTTCCTGGCACTGCTTTCCTTTTCCTTGTGCTGCTTCACTTTGCTTTGCTCTGCCTTGCACTGCTTTGCCTTTCCTGGACATGCTTTACTTTGCTTTCCCTGGCCCTGCTTTGCTTTTTTTTTTTTTTTTTTTTTTTTTTTTTTTTACTTTAGATATATATTCATTGCATTGCTTTGTTTTATTTCTGGACCTTTTTACTTTGGTTTTCCTGGCCGCGCTTTGCTTTTCCTGGCCCTGCTTTTTCAGGCCATGCTTTCCTTTGTCTTACTTTGCTTCGTATTCCTGGCACCTCTTGGTTTTACTTTCTCTGCTCTGCTTTGCTTTTCCTACCCCTGCTCTGCTTTGCCTCGCCTCCAACTGCTTTCTTTACTTTGCTCTACGTTTCCTGGCCCTGCTGGGACTTTCCTTGTACGAGTTTGCACTGCTTTGCTTTGCCTTGCTCTGCTTTGCCTTTCCTGGCCATGCTTTTTCAGGCCACGCTTTCCTTTGTCTTGCTTCGCTTCGTATTCCTGGCACCTCTTGGTTTTACTTTCTCTGCTCTGCTCTGCTTTTCCTACCCCTGCTGTGCTTTGCCTCGCCTCAAACTGCTTTCGTAAATTTGCTCTACGTTTCCTGGCACTGCTGGGACTTTCCTTGTACAAGTTTGCACTGCTTTGCTTTGCCTTGCTCTGCTTTGCCTTTCCGGGACATGCTTTTTCAGGCCACGCTTTCCTTTGTCTTGCTCTGCTTTTATTCCTGGCACTTCTTGGTTTTACTTTCTCTGCTCTGCTCTGCTTTTCCTACCCCTGCAGTGCTTTGCCTTGCCTCAATCTGCTTTCCTTACTTCGCTCTACGTTTCCTGGCACTGCTGGGACTTTCCTTGTACGAGTTTGCACTGCTTCGCTTTGCCTTGCTCTGCTTTGCCTTTCCGGGCCATGCTTTTTCAGGCCACGCTTTCCTTTGTCTTGCTTCGCTTCGTATACCTGACACCTCTTGGTTTTACCTTCTCTGCTCTGCTCTGCTTTTCCTACCCCTGCTGTGCTTTGCCTCGCCTCCAACTGCTTTCTTTACTCTGCTCTACGTTACCTGGCACTGCTGGGACTTTCCTTGTACAAGTTTGCACTGCTTTGCTTTGCCTTGCTCGGCTTTCCTCTTCATTTCTCTGCTCTCCTGTGCTGCGCTAGGCTTCCTTTGCAGACCGTCCCGACGATTTTGCCGATGAGGCGATCGGTATATTTCGGAACGCATAAACCCTCAGACACACAGCTGGGCCTCCCCGCAGCCCGGACACTGTCCCCTCGCAACTCGAGGGTGGGGGCAGCAGGCCCGGCCACCCGACATGGTCAGTTCTGTGGCCCCAGCCGTGTGGCCCGCCGCTAGGCGGTCCCCACTGCTCCCCGTCTGGGGACGGTGTTGGGTGAGGTTTTGAACGACGATCAGTAACTACATGATTCCCACAACTACAGTGGATGGAAGGCAACAATCAATAAATAAATAAATAAATAAATAAAGATAAAACCAGGTAAAGCAAGACATGGTTCTTGCCCGCTGTCACGGCGGACTATGAGGGTTCAGGGAGGCCGGGGAGCGGGCGAGCAGGGTACAGCCACCGTCCGAGTCTGGCCGCCAGCTCTACCCGGCATGAGGGCCCTGCGGTCTTTGCCCCGCAGACACTGGGAACCGGCAGGAGGGCTGGCCGCCAGCTCCTTCCATTTGCTTCGCTTCTCTTTCTTTTTCCTTGCTCTGCTTTGCTTTGCTCTGCTCTGCTCTTCCGGGCACACTTTTGCTTTTACTTCTCTACTTTCCTCTGCTGTTCTTGCCCCTGCTTTGCTCTGCTTTGCCTCAGATTGCTTTGCTTTGCTTTGTTTGCTTTGTCTTTCCTGGCAATGCTTTGCTTTTCCTCGTGCTACTTTGCTTTGCTTTGCTTTGCCTTGCTCTGCTTTGCCTCCACTGGCCATGTTTTCTTTTGCTTTTTCAGGCCACGCTTTCTTTTGTCTTGCTTTGCTTCGCTTCGTATTCCTGGCACCTCTTGGTTTTACCTTCTCTGCTCTGCTTTGCTTTTCCTACCCCTGCTGTGCTTTGCCTTGCCTCCTCAAACTGCTTTTGTTACTTTGCTCTACCTTTCCTGGCACTGCTGGGACTTTCCTTGTACGAGTTTGCACTGCTTTGCTTTGCCTTGCTCTGCGTTGCCTTTCCTGGCCATGCTTTTTCAGGCCATGCTTTCCTTTGTTTTCCTTTGCTTCGTATGCCTGTCACCTCTTGGTTTTACTTTCTCTGCTCTGCTTTGCTTTTCCTACCCCTGCTGTGCTTTGCCTTGCCTCCTCAAACTGCTTTTGTTACTTTGCTCTACCTTTCCTGGCACTGCTGGGACTTTCCTTGTACGAGTTCGCACTGCTTTGCTCTGCCTTGCTCTGCTTTGCCTTTCCTGGCCATGCTTTTTCAGGCCATGCTTTCCTTTATTTAGCTTTGCTTTGTATTCCTGGCACTGCTTTGCTTTTCCTTCTCTACGTTGCTTTCTTTTCCTACCCCTGCTGTGCTTTGCCTTGCCTCCTCAAACTGCTTTCTTTGTTTTGCTCTACATTTCCTGGCACTGCTTTGCTTTTCCTTGTGCTACTTTCCTTTGCTTTGCTCTGCCTTGCACTGCTTTGCCTTTCCTGGACACGCTTTACTTTGCTTTTCCTGGCCCTGCTTTGCTTGTTGGTTTTTTTTGCCTTTTTTTTTTATTTTTTATTTTTTTTTTTTACCTTAGATACATATTCATTGCATTGCTTTGTTTTATTTTTGGACCTTTTGGCTTTAGTTTTCCTCGCCGCGCTTTGCTTCTCCTGGCCATGCTTTTTCAGGCCACCCTTTCCTTTGTCTTGCTCTGCTTTTATTCCTGGCACATCTTGGTTTTACTTTCTCTGCTCTGCTTTGCTTTTCCTACCCCTGCTGTGCTTTGCCTCGCCTCAAACTGCTTTCTTTACTTTGCTCTACGGTTCCTGGCACTGCTGGGACATTCCTTGTACCAGTTTGCACTGCTTTGCTTTGCCTTGCTCGGCTTTCCTCTTCATTTCTCTGCTCTCCTGTGCTGCGCTAGGCTTCCTTTGCAGACCGTCCCGACGATTTTGCCGATGAGGCGATCGGTATATTTCGGAACGCATAAACCCTCAGACACACAGCTGGGCCTCCCCGCAGCCCGGACACTGTCCCCTCGCAACTCGAGGGTGGGGGCACCAGGCCCGGCCACCCGACATGGTCAGTTCTGTGGCCCCAGCCGTGTGGCCTGCTGCTAGGCGGGCCCCACTGCTATTCGTCTGGGGACGGCGTTGGGTGAGGTTTTCAACGACGGTAAGTAACTACATGATTCCCACAACTACATTGGATGGAAGGCAACAATAAATAAATAAATAAATAAATAAATAAAGATAAAACCAGGTAAAGCAAGACATGGTTCTTGCCCGCTGTCACGGCGGACTATGAGGTGTCAGGGAGGCCGGGGAGCGGGCGAGCAGGGTACAGCCACCGTCCAAGTCTGGCCGCCAGCTCTACCCGGCATGAGGGCCCTGCGGTCTTTGCCCCGCAGACACTGGGAACCGGCAGGAGGGCTGGCCGCCAGCTCCTTACATTTGCTTCGCTTCTCTTTCTTTTTCCTTGCTCTGCTTTGCTCTGCTCTGCTCTGCTCTTCCGGGCACACTTTTGCTTTTCCTTCTCTACTTTCCTCTGCTGTTCCTGCCCCTGCTTTGCTCTGCTTTGCCTCAGATTGCTTTGCTTTGCTTTGTTTGCTTTGTCTTTCCTGGCAATGCTTTGCTTTTCCTCGTGCTACTTCGCTTTGCTTTGCTTTGCTTTGCCTTGCTCTAGTTTGCCTCCACTGGCCATGTTTTCTTTTGCTTTTTCAGGCCACGCTTTCCTTTGTTTTGCTTTGCTTTGTATTCCTGCCACGGCTTTGCTTTACCTTCTCTGCTCTGCTTTGCTTTTCCTACCCCTGCTGTGCTTTGCCTTGCCTCAAACTGCTTTCGTTAGTTTGCTCTACGTTTCCTGGCACTGCTGGGACTTTCCTTGTACGAGTTTGCACTGCTTTGCTTTGCCTTGCTCTGCTTTGCCTTTCCTGGCCATGCTTTTTCAGGCCATGCTTTCCTTTGTTTTCCTTTGCTTCGTATTCCTGGCGCCTCTTGGTTTTACCTTCTCTGCTCTGCTTTGCTTTTCCTACCCCTGCTGTGCTTTGCCTCGCCTCAAACTGCTTTCTTTACTTTGCTCTACCTTTCCTGGCACTGCTGGGACTTTCCTTGTACGAGTTTGCACTGCTTTGCTTTGCCTTGCTCTGCTTTGCCTCCACTGGCCGTGTTTTCTTTTGCTTTTTCAGGCCACGCTTTCCTTTGTCTTGCTTCGCTTCGCTTTGTATTCCTGGCACCTCTAGGTTTTACTTTCTCTGCTCTGCTTTGCCTTGCCTCCAACTGCTTTCGTTACTTTGCTCTACCTTTCCTGGCCCTGCTGGGACTTTCCTTGTACGAGTTTGCACTGCTTTGCTTTGCCTTGCTCTGCTTTGCCTTTCCTGTCCGTGCTTTTTCAGGCCACGCTTTCCTTTGTTTTGCTTTGCTTTTTATTCCAGGCACCTCTTGGTTTTACTTTCTCTGCTCTGCTCTGTTTTTCCTACCCCTGCTGTGCTTTGCCTTGCCTCCTCAAACTGCTTTCTTTCTTTTGCTCTACATTTCCTGGCCCTGCTTTGCTTTTCCTTGTGCTACTTTCCTTTGCTCTGCTCTGCCTTGCACCGCTTTGCCTTTCCTGGACACGCTTTTCTTTGCTTTTCCTGGCCCCGCTTTGCTTGGTCTTTTTTTTGCGTTTTTTTGTTTTGTTTGTTTGTTTGTTTGTTTGTTTTATTTTAATATAGATACATTTTCATTGCATTGCTTTGTTTTATTTTTGGACCTTTTTGCTTTGGTTTTCCTGGCCACGCTTTGCTTTTCCTGGCCATGCTTTTTCAGGCCATGCTTTCCTTTGTTTTGCTTTGCTTCGTATTCCTGCCACGACTTTGCTTTACCTTCTCTGCTCTGCTTTGCTTTTCCTACCCCTGCAGTGCTTTGTCTCGCCTCAAACTGCTTTCTTTACTTTGCTCTACGTTTCCTGGCACTGCTGGGACTTTCCTTGTACGAGTTTGCACTGCTTTGCTTTGCCTTGCTCTGCGTTGCCTTTCCTGGCCATGCTTTTTCGGGCCACGCTTTCCTTTGTTTTGCTTTGCTTCGTATGCCTGGCACCTCTTGGTTTTACTTTCTCTGCTCTGCTCTGCTTGTCCTACCCCTGCTGTGCTTTACCTTGCCTCAAACTGCTTTCGTTACTTTGCTCTACGGTTCCTGGCACTGCTGGGACTTTCCTTGTACAAGTTTGCACTGCTTTGCTTTGCCTTGCTCGGCTTTCCTCTTCATTGCTCTGCTGTCCTGTGTTGCTCTAGGCTTCCTTTGCAGACTGTCCCGACGATTTTGCCAATGAGGCTATCGGTATATTTAGGAACGCATAAACCCTCAGACACACAGCTGGGCCTCCCCGCAGCCCGGACACTGTCCCCTCGCAACTCGAGGGTGGGGGCAGCAGGCCCGGCCACCCGACATGGTCAGTTCTGTGGCCCCAGCCGTGTGGCCCGCCGCTAGGCGGTCCCCACTGCTCCCCGTCTGGGGACGGTGTTGGGTGAGGTTTTGAACGACGATCAGTAAATACATGATTCCCACAACTACAGTGGATGGAAGGCAAGAATAAATAAATAAATAAATAAATGCAGGGGGAAAAAAAAAAAAAAAAAAAACCAGGTAAAGCAAGACATGGTTCTTGCCCGCTGTCACGGCGGACTATGAGGTGTCAGGGAGGCCGGGGAGCGGGCGAGCAGGGTACAGCCACCGTCCGAGTCTGGCCGCCAGCTCTACCCGGCATGAGGCCCCTGCGGTCTTTGCCCAGCAGACACTGGGAACCGGCAGGAGGGCTGGCCGCCAGCTCCTTACATTTGCTTCGCTTCTCTTTCTTTTTCCTTGCTCTGCTTTGCTTTGCTCTGCTCTTCCGGGCACACTTTTGCTTTTCCTTCTCTGCTTTCCTCTGCTGTTCTTGCCCCTGCTTTGCTTTGCTTTGCCTCAGATTGCTTTGCTTTGCTTTGTTTGCTTTGTCTTTCCTGGCAATGCTTTGCTTTTCCTCGTGCTACTTTGCTTCGCTTTCCTTTGCCTTGCTCTGCTTTTCTGGCCGTGCTTTGTTTGGTTTTGCTTTACTTTGCCTTCCCTCTTTGACACTGTTTTAGTTTTCCTCCTGCTGCCTTGCTTTCCCTTTCTCTGCTTTGCCTTCCCTGCGCATGCTTTCTTTTGCTTTTTCAGGCCACGCTTTCCTTTATTTAGCTTTGCTTTGTATTCCTGGCACTGCTTCGCTTTTCCTTCTCTACGTTGCTTTGTTTTCCTACCCCCGCTGTGCTTCGCCTTGCCTCAATTTCTTTCTTTCCTTTGCTCTACCTTTCCTGGCCCTGCTTTGTTTTTGCTTGTGCTACTTTGCTCTGCTTTGCTTTGCCTTACTGTCATTTGCCTTTCCTGGCCATGCTTTGCTTTGCTTTTCTTACCCCTGCTTTTCTTTCCTTTTCTGGCCCTGCTTTGTTTTACTTTGCTTCACTTTGCCTTGAATTCCTGACAGTGCTATGCTTTGTCTTCTGCTGCTTTGCTTTGTTTTGCATTGCTGTGCTTTGCATTCCCTGGCCCTCATTTTTGTTTTTCTTCCCCCTCCCCCCCCCCCCAACCCCCCCCCACCCCCCCCCGGCCATGCTTTCCTTTGTTTTGCTTCGCTTCGTATTCCTGGCACCTCTTGGTTTTACTTTTCCTGCTCTGCTCTGCTTTTCCTACCCCTGCTGTGCTTTGCCTCGCCTCAAACTGCATTCTTTACTTTGCTCTACGTTTCCTGGCCCTGCTGGGACTTTCCTTGTACGAGTTTGCACTGCTTTGCTTTGCCTTGCTCTGCTTTGCCTTTCCTGGCCATGCTTTTTCAGGCCACGCTTTCCTTTGTCTTGCTTCGCTTCGTATTCCTGGCACCTCTTGGTTTTACTTTCTCTGCTCTGCTCTGCTTTTCCTACCCCTGCTGTGCTTTGCCTTGCCTCAAACTGCTTTCGTAACTTTGCTCTACGTTACCTGGCACTGCTGGGACTTTCCTTGTACAAGTTTACACTGCTTTGCTTTGCCTTGCTCGGCTTTCCTCTTCATTTCTCTGCTCTCCTTTGCTGCGCTAGGCTTCCTTTGCAGACCGTCCAGACGATTTTGCCGATGAGGCGATCGGTATATTTCGGAACGCATAAACCCTCAGACACACAGCTGGGCCTCCCCGCAGCCCGGACACTGTCCCCTCGCAACTCGAGGGTGGGGGCAGCAGGCCCGGCCACCCGACATGGTCAGTTCTGTGGCCCCAGCCGTGTGGCCTGCCGCTAGGCGGGCCCCACTTCTACCCGTCTGGGGACGGCGTTGGGTGAGGTTTTCAATGACGGTAAGTAACTACATGATTCCCACAACTACATTGGATGGAAGGCAAGAATAAATAAATAAATAAATAAATAAATAAATAAATAAATAAATAAAGATAAAACCAGGTAAAGCAAGACATGGTTCTTGCCCGCTGTCACGGCGGACTATGAGGTGTCAGGGAGGCCGGGGAGCGGGCGAGCAGGGTACAGCCACCGTCCGAGTCTGGCCGCCAGCTCTACCCGGCATGAGGGCCCTGCGGTCTTTGCCCCGCAGACACTGGGAACCGGCAGGAGGGCTGGCCGCCAGCTCCTTACATTTGCTTCGCTTCTCTTTGTTTTTCCTTGCTCTGCTTTGCTTTGCTCTGCTCTGCTCTTCCGGGCACACTTTTGCTTTTCCTTCTCTGCTTTCCTCTGCTGTTCCTGCCCCTGCTTTGCTTTGCTTTGCCTCAGGTTGCTTTGCTTTGCTTTGTTTGCTTTGTCTTTCCTGGTAATGCTTTGCTTTTCCTCGTGCTACTTTGCTTTGCTTTGCTTTGCTTTGCCTTGCTCTGCTTTGCCTCCACTGGCCATGCTTTCTTTTGCTTTTTCAGGCCACGCTTTCCTTTGTTTTGCTTTGCTTTGTATTCCTGCCACGGCTTTGCTTTACCTTCTCTGCTCTGCTTTGCTTTTCCTACGCCTGCTGTGCTTTGCCTTGCCTCCTCTAACTGCTTTCTTTCTTTTGCTCTACATTTCCTGGCACTGCTTTGCTTTTCCTTGTGCTACTTTCCTTTGCTTTGCTCTGCCTTGCACTGCTTTGCCTTTCCTGGACATGCTTTACTTTGCTTTTCCTGGCTCTGCTTTGCTTGGTCTTTTTTTTGCGTTTTTTGTTTTTTTGTTTTTTTTTTTTTGTTTTTTTAATATAGTTACACATTCATTGCATTGCTTTTTTTTATTTTTGGACCTCTTTGCTTTGGTTTTCCTGGCCGCGCTTTGCTTTGCCTGGCCCTGCTTGTCATTTCTTTTCATTATGCCGCATTCTTTTCCCTAGCAGGGCTTTGCTTTGCCTTGCTCGGCTTTGCCTCCACTGGCCATGTTTTCTTTTGCTTTTCAGGCCACGCTTTCCTTTGTTTTGCTTTGCTTTGTATTCCTGCCACGGCTTTGCTTTACCTTCTCTGCTCTGCTTTGCTTTTCCTACCCCTGTTGTGCTTTGTCTCGCCTCAAACTGCTTTCTTTCTTTTGCTCTACATTTCCTGGCCCTGCTTTGCTTTTCCTTGTGCTACTTTCCTTTGCTCTGCTCTGCCTTGCACCGCTTTGCCTTTCCTGGACACGCTTTTCTTTGCTTTTCCTGGCCCTGCTTTGCTTGGTCTTTTTTTTGCGTTTTTTTGGTTTGTTTGTTTGTTTGTTTGTTTGTTTTATTTTAGTATAGATACATTTTCATTGCATTGCTTTGTTTTATTTTTGGACCTTTTTGCTTTGGTTTTCCTGGCCACGCTTTGCTTTTCCTGGCCATGCTTTTTCAGGCCATGCTTTCCTTTGTTTTGCTTTGCTTCGTATTCCTGCCACGACTTTGCTTTACCTTCTCTGCTCTGCTTTGCTTTTCCTACCCCTGTTGTGCTTTGTCTCGCCTCAAACTGCTTTCTTTCTTTTGCTCTACATTTCCTGGCCCTGCTTTGCTTTTCCTTGTGCTACTTTCCTTTGCTCTGCTCTGCCTTGCACCGCTTTGCCTTTCCTGGACACGCTTTTCTTTGCTTTTCCTGGCCCTGCTTTGCTTGGTCTTTTTTTTGCGTTTTTTTGGTTTGTTTGTTTGTTTGTTTGTTTGTTTTATTTTAGTATAGATACATTTTCATTGCATTGCTTTGTTTTATTTTTGGACCTTTTTGCTTTGGTTTTCCTGGCCACGCTTTGCTTTTCCTGGCCATGCTTTTTCAGGCCATGCTTTCCTTTGTTTTGCTTTGCTTCGTATTCCTGCCACGACTTTGCTTTACCTTCTCTGCTCTGCTTTGCTTTTCCTACCCCTGTTGTGCTTTGTCTCGCCTCAAACTGCTTTCTTTACTTTGCTCTACGTTTCCTGGCACTGCTGGGACTTTCCTTGTACGAGTTTGCACTGCTTTGCTTTGCCTTGCTCTGCGTTGCCTTTCCTGGCCATGCTTTTTCGGGCCACGCTTTCCTTTGTTTTGCTTTGCTTCGTATTCCTGCCACGACTTTGCTTTACCTTCTCTGCTCTGCTTTGCTTTTCCTACCCCTGTTGTGCTTTGCCTCGCCTCAAACTGCTTTCTTTACTTTGCTCTACCTTTCCTGGCACTGCTGGGACTTTCCTTGTACGAGTTTGCACTGCTTTGCTTTGCCTTGCTCGGCTTTCCTCTTCATTTCTCTGCTCTCCTGTGCTGCGCTAGGCTTCCTTTGCAGACCGTCCCGACGATTTTGCCGATGAGGCTATCGGTATATTTCGGAACGCATAAACCCTCAGACACACAGCTGGGCCTCCCCGCAGCCCGGACACTGTCCCCTCGCAACTCGAGGGTGGGGGCAGCAGGCCCGGCCACCCGACATGGTCAGTTCTGTGGCCCCAGCCGTGTGGCCCGCCGCTAGGCGGTCCCCACGGCTCCCCGTCTAGGGACGGTGTTGGGTGAGGTTTTGAACGACGATCAGTAACTACATGATTCCCACAACTACATTGGATGGAAGGCAACAATAAATAAATAAATAAATAAATAAATAAATAAATAAATAAATAAAGATAAAACCAGGTAAAGCAAGACATGGTTCTTGCCCGCTGTCACGGCGGACTAAGAGGTGTCAGGGAGGCCGGGGAGCGGGCGAGCAGGGTACAGCCACCGTCCGAGTCTGGCCGCCAGCTCTACCCGGCATGAGGGCCCTGCGGTCTTTGCCCCGCAGACACTGGGAACCGGCAGGAGGGCTGGCCGCCAGCTCCTTACATGTGCTTCGCTTCTCTTTGTTTTTCCTTGCTCTGCTTTGCTTTGCTCTGCTCTGCTCTTCCGGGCACACTTTTGCTTTTCCTTCTCTACTTTCCTCCGCTGTTCCTGCCCCTGCTTTGCTTTGCTTTGCCTCAGATTGCTTTGCTTTGCTTTGTTTGCTTTGTCTTTCCTGGCAATGTTATGCTTTTCCTCGTGCTACTTCGCTTTGCTTTGCTTTGCTTTGCCTTGCTCTAGTTTGCCTCCACGGGCCATGTTTTCTTTTGCTTTTTCAGGCCACGCTTTCCTTTGTTTTGCTTTGCTTTGTATTCCTGCCACGGCTTTGCTTTACCTTCTCTGCTCTGCTTTGCTTTTCCTACCCCTGCTGTGCTTTGCCTTGCCTCAAACTGCTTTCGTTAGTTTGCTCTACCTTTCCTGGCACTGCTGGGACTTTCCTTGTACGAGTTTGCACTGCTTTGCTTTGCCTTGCTCTGCTTTGCCTTTCCGGGACATGCTTTTTCAGGCCACGCTTTCCTTTGTTTTCCTTTGCTTCGTATTCCTGGCACCTCTTGGTTTTACCTTCTCTTCTCTGCTTTGCTTTTCCTACCCCTGCTGTGCTTTGCCTCGCCTCAAACTGCTTTCTTTACTTTGCTCTACCTTTCCTGGCACTGCTGGGACTTTCCTTGTACGAGTTTGCACTGCTTTGCTTTGCCTTGCTCTGCGTTGCCTTTCCTGGCCATGCTTTTTCAGGCCATGCTTTCCTTTGTTTTCCTTTGCTTCGTATTCCTGGCGCCTCTTGGTCTTACCTTCTCTGCTCTGCTTTGCTTTTCCTACCCCTGCTGTGCTTTGCCTCGCCTCAAACTGCTTTCTTTACTTTGCTCTACCTTTCCTGGCACTGCTGGGACTTTCCTTGTACGAGTTTGCACTGCTTTGCTTTGCCTTGCTCTGCTTTGCCTCCACTGGCCGTGTTTTCTTTTGCTTTTTCAGGCCACGCTTTCCTTTGTCTTGCTTCGCTTCGCTTTGTATTCCTGGCACCTCTAGGTTTTACTTTCTCTGCTCTGCTTTGCCTTGCCTCCAACTGCTTTCGTTACTTTGCTCTACCTTTCCTGGCCCTGCTGGGACTTTCCTTGTACGAGTTTGCACTGCTTTGCTTTGCCTTGCTCTGCTTTGCCTTTCCTGTCCGTGCTTTTTCAGGCCACGCTTTCCTTTGTTTTGCTTTGCTTTTTATTCCAGGCACCTCTTGGTTTTACTTTCTCTGCTCTGCTCTGTTTTTCCTACCCCTGCTGTGCTTTGCCTTGCCTCCTCAAACTGCTTTCTTTCTTTTGCTCTACATTTCCTGGCCCTGCTTTGCTTTTCCTTGTGCTACTTTCCTTTGCTCTGCTCTGCCTTGCACCGCTTTGCCTTTCCTGGACACGCTTTTCTTTGCTTTTCCTGGCCCTGCTTTGCTTGGTCTTTTTTTTTGAGTTTTTTTGTTTTGTTTGTTTCTTTGTTTGTTTTATTTTAGTATAGATACATTTTCATTGCATTGCTTTGTTTTATTTTTGGACCTTTTTGCTTTGGTTTTCCTGGCCACGCTTTGCTTTTCCTGGCCATGCTTTTTCAGGCCATGCTTTCCTTTGTTTTGCTTTGCTTCGTATTCCTGCCACGACTTTGCTTTACCTTTTCTGCTCTGCTTTGCTTTTCCTACCCCTGTTGTGCTTTGTCTCGCCTCAAACTGCTTTCTTTCTTTTGCTCTACATTTCCTGGCCCTGCTTTGCTTTTCCTTGTGCTACTTTCCTTTGCTCTGCTCTGCCTTGCACCGCTTTGCCTTTCCTGGACACGCTTTTCTTTGCTTTTCCTGGCCCTGCTTTGCTTGGTCTTTTTTTTGCGTTTTTTTGTTTTGTTTGTTTGTTTCTTTGTTTGTTTTATTTTAGTATAGATACATTTTCATTGCATTGCTTTGTTTTATTTTTGGACCTTTTTGCTTTGGTTTTCCTGGCCACGCTTTGCTTTTCCTGGCCATGCTTTTTCAGGCCATGCTTTCCTTTGTTTTGCTTTGCTTCGTATTCCTGCCACGACTTTGCTTTACCTTCTCTGCTCTGCTTTGCTTTTCCTACCCCTGTTGTGCTTTGTCTCGCCTCAAACTGCTTTCTTTACTTTGCTCTACGTTTCCTGGCACTGCTGGGACTTTCCTTGTACGAGTTTGCACTGCTTTGCTTTGCCTTGCTCTGCGTTGCCTTTCCTGGCCATGCTTTTTCAGGCCATGCTTTCCTTTGTTTTGCTTTGCTTCGTATTCCTGCCACGACTTTGCTTTACCTTCTCTGTTCTGCTTTGCTTTTCCTACCCCTGTTGTGCTTTGTCTCGCCTCAAACTGCTTTCTTTACTTTGCTCTACCTTTCCTGGCACTGCTGGGACTTTCCTTGTACGAGTTTGCACTGCTTTGCTTTGCCTTGCTCGGCTTTCCTCTTCATTTCTCTGCTCTCCTGTGCTGCGCTAGGCTTCCTTTGCAGACCGTCCCGACGATTTTGCCGATGAGGCTATCGGTATATTTCGGAACGCATAAACCCTCAGACACACAGCTGGGCCTCCCCGCAGCCCGGACACTGTCCCCTCGCAACTCGAGGGTGGGGGCAGCAGGCCCGGCCACCCGACATGGTCAGTTCTGTGGCCCCAGCCGTGTGGCCCGCCGCTAGGCGGTCCCCACGGCTCCCCGTCTAGGGACGGTGTTGGGTGAGGTTTTGAACGACGATCAGTAACTACATGATTCCCACAACTACATTGGATGGAAGGCAAGAATAAATAAATAAATAAATAAATGCAGGGGGGAAAAAAAAAAAAAAAAAATCAGGTAAAGCAAGACATGGTTCTTGCCCGCTGTCACGGCGGACTATGAGGGTTCAGGGAGGCCGGGGAGCGGGCGAGCAGGGTACAGCCACTGTCCGAGTCTGGCCGCCAGCTCTACCCGGCATGAGGGCCCTGCGGTCTTTGCCCCGCAGACACTGGGAACCGGCAGGAGGGCTGGCCGCCAGCTCCTTACATTTGCTTCGCTTCTCTTTCTTTTTCCTTGCTCTGCTTTGCTTTGCTCTGCTCTTCCGGGCACACTTTTGCTTTTCCTTCTCTCCTTTCCTCTGCTGTTCCTGCCCCTGCTTTGCTTTGCTTTGCCTCAGATTGCTTTGCTTTGGTTCGTTTGCTTTGTCTTTCCTGGCAATGCTTTGCTTTTCCTCGTGCTACTTTGCTTCGCTTTCCTTTGCCTTGCTCTGCTTTTCTGGCCGTGCTTTGTTTGGTTTTGCTTTACTTTGCCTTCCCTCTTTGACACTGTTTTAGTTTTCCTCCTGCTGCCTTGCTTTCCCTTTCTCTGCTTTGCCTTCCCTGCGCATGCTTTCTTTTGCTTTTTCAGGCCACGCTTTCCTTTGTTTTCCTTTGCTTCGTATTCCTGGCGCCTCTTGGTTTTACCTTCTCTACTCTGCTTTGCTTTTCCTACCCCTGCTGTGCTTTGCCTCGCCTCAAACTGCTTTCTTTACTTTGCTCTACCTTTCCTGGCACTGCTGGGACTTTCCTTGTACGAGTTTGCACTGCTTTGCTTTGCCTTGCTCTGCTTTGCCTCCACTGGCCGTGTTTTCTTTTGCTTTTTCAGGCCACGCTTTCCTTTGTCTTGCTTCGCTTCGCTTTGTATTCCTGGCACCTCTAGGTTTTACTTTCTCTGCTCTGCTTTGCCTTGCCTCCAACTGCTTTCGTTACTTTGCTCTACCTTTCCTGGCCCTGCTGGGACTTTCCTTGTACGAGTTTGCACTGCTTTGCTTTGCCTTGCTCTGCTTTGCCTTTCCTGTCCGTGCTTTTTCAGGCCACGCTTTCCTTTGTTTTGCTTTGCTTTTTATTCCAGGCACCTCTTGGTTTTACTTTCTCTGCTCTGCTCTGTTTTTCCTACCCCTGCTGTGCTTTGCCTTGCCTCCTCAAACTGCTTTCTTTCTTTTGCTCTACATTTCCTGGCCCTGCTTTGCTTTTCCTTGTGCTACTTTCCTTTGCTCTGCTCTGCCTTGCACCGCTTTGCCTTTCCTGGACACGCTTTTCTTTGCTTTTCCTGGCCCTGCTTTGCTTGGTCTTTTTTTTGAGTTTTTTTGTTTTGTTTGTTTCTTTGTTTGTTTTATTTTAGTATAGATACATTTTCATTGCATTGCTTTGTTTTATTTTTGGACCTTTTTGCTTTGGTTTTCCTGGCCACACTTTGCTTTTCCTGGCCATGCTTTTTCAGGCCATGCTTTCCTTTGTTTTGCTTTGCTTCGTATTCCTGCCACGACTTTGCTTTACCTTCTCTGCTCTGCTTTGCTTTTCCTACCCCTGTTGTGCTTTGTCTCGCCTCAAACTGCTTTCTTTACTTTGCTCTACGTTTCCTGGCACTGCTGGGACTTTCCTTGTACGAGTTTGCACTGCTTTGCTTTGCCTTGCTCTGCGTTGCCTTTCCTGGCCATGCTTTTTCAGGCCACGCTTTCCTTTGTCTTGCTTCGCTTCGTATTCCTGGCACCTCTTGGTTTTACTTTCTCTGCTCTGCTCTGCTTTTCCTACCCCTGCTGTGCTTTGCCTTGCCTCAAACTGCTTTCGTAAATTTGCTCTACGTTTCCTGGCACTGCTGGGACTTTCCTTGTACGAGTTTGCACTGCTTTGCTTTGCCTTGCTCTGCGTTGCCTTTCCTGGCCATGCTTTTTCAGGCCACGCTTTCCTTTGTCTTGCTTCGCTTCGTATACCTGGCACCTCTTGGTTTTACTTTCTCTGCTCTGCTTTGCTTTTCCTACCCCTGCTGTGCTTTGCCTCGCCTCCAACTGCTTTCTTTACTTTGCTCTACGGTTCCTGGCACTGCTGGGACTTTCCTTGTACAAGTTTGCACTGCTTTGCTTTGCCTTGCTCGGCTTTCCTCTTCATCTCTCTGCTCTCCTGTGCTGCGCTAGGCTTCCTTTGCAGACCGTCCCGACGATTTTGCCGATGAGGCGATCGGTATATTTCGGAACGCATAAACCCTCAGACACACAGCTGGGCCTCCCCGCAGCCCGGACACTGTCCCCTCGCAACTCGAGGGTGGGGGCAGCAGGCCCGGCCACCCGACATGGTCAGTTCTGTGGCCCCAGCCGTGTGGCCTGCCGCTAGGCGGGCCCCACTGCTGCCCGTCTGGGGACGGTGTTGGGTGAGGTTTTGAACGACGATCAGTAACTACATGATTCCCACAACTACAGTGGATGGAAGGCAACAATCAATAAATAAATAAATAAATAAAGATAAAACCAGGTAAAGCAAGACATGGTTCTTGCCCACTGTCACGGCGGACTATGAGGTGTCAGGGAGGCCGGGGGCGGGCGAGCAGGGTACAGCCACCATCCGAGTCTGGCCGCCAGCTCTACCCGGCATGAGGGCCCTGTGGTCTTTGCCCCGCAGACACTGGGAACCGGCAGGAGGGCTGGCCGCCAGCTCCTTACATTTGCTTCGCTTCTCTTTCTTTTTCCTTGCTCTGCTTTGCTTTGCTCTGCTCTTCCGGGCACACTTTTGCTTTTCCTTCTCTACTTTCCTCTGCTTTTCTTGCCCCTGCTTTGCTTTGCTTTGCCTCAGATTGCTTTGCTTTGCTTTGTTTGCTCTGTCTTTCCTGGCACTGCTTTGCTTTTCCTTGTGCTACTTCACTTTGCTTTGCTCTGCCTTGCACTGCTTTGCCTTTCCTGGACACGCTTTACTTTGCTTTTCCTGGCCCTGCTTTGCTTGTTGTCTTTTTTGCCTTTTTTTTTATTTTTTTTTTTTTTTAATTTTAGATACATATTCATTGCATTGCTTTGTTTTATTTTTGGACCTTTTTGCTTTGGTTTTCCTCGCTGCGCTTTGCTTTTCCTGGCCCTGCTTTTTCAGGCCATGCTTTCCTTTGTCTTGCTTCGCTTCGTATTCCTGGCACCTCTTGGTTTTACTTTCTCTGCTCTGCTTTGCTTTTCCTACCCCTGCTCTGCTTTGCCTCGCCTCAAACTGCTTTCTTTACTTTGCTCTACGTTTCCTGGCACTGCTGGGACTTTCCTTGTACGAGTTTGCACCGCTTTGCTTTGCCTTGCTCTGCGTTGCCTTTCCTGGCCATGCTTTTTCAGGCCATGCTTTCCTTTGTTTTGCTTCGCTTTGTATTCCTGCCACGGCTTTGCTTTACCTTCTCTGCTGTGCTTTGCTTTTCCTACCCCTGCTGTGCTTTGCCTCGCCTCAAACTGCTTTCTTTACTTTGCTCTACGTTTCCTGGCACTGCTGGGACTTTCCTTGTACGAGTTCGCACTGCTTTGCTTTGCCTTGCTCTGCGTTGCCTTTCCTGGCCATGCTTTTTCAGGCCATGCTTTCCTTTGTTTTGCTTTGCTTTGTATTCCTGGCACTGCTTTGCTTTTCCTTCTCTACGTTGCTTTCTTTTCCTAACCCTGCTGTGCTTTGCCTTGCCTCCTCAAACTGCTTTCTTTCTTTTGCTCTACATTTCCTGGCACTGCTTTGCTTTTCCTTGTGCTACTTTCCTTTCCTTTGCTCTGCCTTGCACCGCTTTGCCTTTCCTGGACACGCTTTACTTTGCTTTTCCTGGCCCTGCTTTGCTTGTTGTCTTTTTTGCCTTTTTTTTTTTTTTTTTTTTTTTTTTTTACTTTAGATACATATTCATTGCATTGCTTTGTTTTATTTTTGGACCTTTTGGCTTTGGTTTTCCTCGCTGCGCTTTGCTTTTCCTGGCCATGCTTTTTCAGGCCACGCTTTCCTTTGTCTTGCTCTGCTTTTATTCCTGGCACCTCTTGGTTTTACTTTCTCTGCTCTGCTCTGCTTTTCCTACGCCTGCAGTGCTTTGCCTTGCCTCAAACTGCTTTCCTTACTTCGCTCTACGTTTCCTGGCAATGCTGGGACTTTCCTTGTACGAGTTTGCACTGCTTCGCTTTGCCTTGCTCTGCTTTGCCTTTCCTGGCCACGCTTTTTCAGGCCACGCTTTCCTTTGTCTTGCTCTGCTTTGTATTCCTGGCACCTCTTGGTTTTACTTTCTCTGCTCTGCTTTGCTTTTCCTACACCTGCTGTGCTTTGCCTCGCCTCCAACTGCTTTCTTTACTTTGCTCTACGTTTCCTGGCACTGCTGGGACTTTCCTTGTACAAGCTTGCACTGCTTCGCTTTGCCTTGCTCTGCGTTGCCTTTCCTGACCATGCTTTTTCAGGCCATGCTTTCCCTTGTCTTGCTTCGCTTTGTTTTCCTGCCACGGCTTTGCTTTACCTTCTCTGCTCTGCTTTGCTTTTCCTACCCCTGCTTTGCTTTGCCTCGCCTCAAACTGCTCTCTTTACTCTGCTCTACGTTTCCTGGCACTGCTGGGACTTTCCTTGTACGAGTTTGCACTGCTTTGCTTTGCCTTGCTCGGCTTTCCTCTTCATTTCTCTGCTCTCCTGTGCTGCGCTAGGCTTCCTTTGCAGACCGTCCCGACGATTTTGCCGATGAGGCTATCGTTATATTTCGGAACGCATAAACCCTCAGACACACAGCTGGGCCTCCCCGCAGCCCGGACACTGTCCCCTCGCAACTCGAGGGTGGGGGCAGCAGGCCCGGCCACCCGACATGGTCAGTTCTGTGGCCCCAGCCGTGTGGCCTGCCGCTAGGCGGGCCCCACTGCTATTCGTCTGGGGACGGCGTTGGGTGAGGTTTTCAACGACGGTAAGTAACTACATGATTCCCACAACTACATTGGATGGAAGGCAACAATAAATAAATAAATAAATAAATAAATAAATAAAGATAAAACCAGGTAAAGCAAGACATGGTTCTTGCCCACTGTCACGGCGGACTAAGAGGTGTCAGGGAGGCCGGGGAGCGGGCGAGCAGGGTACAGCCACCGTCCGAGTCTGGCCGCCAGCTCTACCCGGCATGAGGGCCCTGCGGTCTTTGCCCCGCAGACACTGGGAACCGGCAGGAGGGCTGGCCGCCAGCTCCTTACATGTGCTTCGCTTCTCTTTCTTTTTCCTTGCTCTGCTTTGCTTTGCTCTGCTCTGCTCTTCCGGGCACACTTTTGCTTTTCCTTCTCTACTTTCCTCCGCTGTTCCTGCCCCTGCTTTGCTTTGCTTTGCCTCAGATTGCTTTGCTTTGCTTTGTTTGCTTTGTCTTTCCTGGCAATGTTATGCTTTTCCTCGTGCTACTTCGCTTTGCTTTGCTTTGCTTTGCCTTGCTCTAGTTTGCCTCCACGGGCCATGTTTTCTTTTGCTTTTTCAGGCCACGCTTTCCTTTGTTTTGCTTTGCTTTGTATTCCTGCCACGGCTTTGCTTTACCTTCTCTGCTCTGCTTTGCTTTTCCTACCCCTGCTGTGCTTTGCCTTGCCTCAAACTGCTTTCGTTAGTTTGCTCTACCTTTCCTGGCACTGCTGGGACTTTCCTTGTACGAGTTTGCACTGCTTTGCTTTGCCTTGCTCTGCTTTGCCTTTCCTGGCCATGCTTTTTCAGGCCACGCTTTCCTTTGTTTTCCTTTGCTTCGTATTCCTGGCACCTCTTGGTTTTACCTTCTCTTCTCTGCTTTGCTTTTCCTACCCCTGCTGTGCTTTGCCTCGCCTCAAACTGCTTTCTTTACTTTGCTCTACCTTTCCTGGCACTGCTGGGACTTTCCTTGTACGAGTTTGCACTGCTTTGCTTTGCCTTGCTCTGCGTTGCCTTTCCTGGCCATGCTTTTTCAGGCCATGCTTTCCTTTGTTTTCCTTTGCTTCGTATTCCTGGCGCCTCTTGGTCTTACCTTCTCTGCTCTGCTTTGCTTTTCCTACCCCTGCTGTGCTTTGCCTCGCCTCAAACTGCTTTCTTTACTTTGCTCTACCTTTCCTGGCACTGCTGGGACTTTCCTTGTACGAGTTTGCACTGCTTTGCTTTGCCTTGCTCTGCTTTGCCTCCACTGGCCGTGTTTTCTTTTGCTTTTTCAGGCCACGCTTTCCTTTGTCTTGCTTCGCTTCGCTTTGTATTCCTGGCACCTCTAGGTTTTACTTTCTCTGCTCTGCTTTGCCTTGCCTCCAACTGCTTTCGTTACTTTGCTCTACCTTTCCTGGCCCTGCTGGGACTTTCCTTGTACGAGTTTGCACTGCTTTGCTTTGCCTTGCTCTGCTTTGCCTTTCCTGTCCGTGCTTTTTCAGGCCACGCTTTCCTTTGTTTTGCTTTGCTTTTTATTCCAGGCACCTCTTGGTTTTACTTTCTCTGCTCTGCTCTGTTTTTCCTACCCCTGCTGTGCTTTGCCTTGCCTCCTCAAACTGCTTTCTTTCTTTTGCTCTACATTTCCTGGCCCTGCTTTGCTTTTCCTTGTGCTACTTTCCTTTGCTTTGCTCTGCCTTGCACCGCTTTGCCTTTCCTGGACACGCTTTTCTTTGCTTTTCCTGGCCCTGCTTTGCTTGGTCTTTTTTTTGCGTTTTTTTGTTTTGTTTGTTTGTTTGTTTGTTTGTTTTATTTTAGTATAGATACATTTTCATTGCATTGCTTTGTTTTATTTTTGGACCTTTTTGCTTTGGTTTTCCTGGCCACGCTTTGCTTTTCCTGGCCATGCTTTTTCAGGCCATGCTTTCCTTTGTTTTGCTTTGCTTCGTATTCCTGCCACGACTTTGCTTTACCTTCTCTGCTCTGCTTTGCTTTTCCTACCCCTGTTGTGCTTTGTCTCGCCTCAAACTGCTTTCTTTACTTTGCTCTACGTTTCCTGGCACTGCTGGGACTTTCCTTGTACGAGTTTGCATTGCTTTGCTTTGCCTTGCTCTGCGTTGCCTTTCCTGGCCATGCTTTTTCGGGCCACGCTTTCCTTTGTTTTGCTTTGCTTCGTATTCCTGGCACCTCTTGGTTTTACTTTCTCTGCTCTGCTCTGCTTGTCCTACCCCTGCTGTGCTTTGCCTTGCCTCAAACTGCTTTCGTTACTTTGCTCTACGGTTCCTGGCACTGCTGGGACTTTCCTTGTACAAGTTTGCACTGCTTTGCTTTGCCTTGCTCGGCTTTCCTCTTCATTGCTCTGCTCTCCTGTGCTGCGCTAGGCTTCCTTTGCAGACTGTCCCGAC
Source organism: Anser anser (assembly GCF_964211835.1). Taxonomy (NCBI): domain Eukaryota; kingdom Metazoa; phylum Chordata; class Aves; order Anseriformes; family Anatidae; genus Anser; species Anser anser. The sequence continues at coordinate 216,298 of NW_028153924.1, forward strand.
GATTTTGCCAATGAGGCGATCGGGTATATTTAGGAACGCATAAACCCTCAGACACACAGCTGGGCCTCCCCGCAGCCCGGACACTGTCCCCTCGCAACTCGAGGGTGGGGGCAGCAGGCCCGGCCACCCGACATGGTCAGTTCTGTGGCCCCAGCCGTGTGGCCCGCCGCTAGGCGGTCCCCACTGCTCCCCGTCTGGGGACGGTGTTGGGTGAGGTTTTGAACGACGATCAGTAAATACATGATTCCCACAACTACATTGGATGGAAGGCAACAATCAATAAATAAATAAATAAATGCAGGGGGGGAAAAAAAAAAAAAAAAAAATCAGGTAAAGCAAGACATGGTTCTTGCCCGCTGTCACGGCGGACTATGAGGTGTCAGGGAGGCCGGGGAGCGGGCGAGCAGGGTACAGCCACCGTCCGAGTCTGGCCGCCAGCTCTACCCGGCATGAGGGCCCTGCGGTCTTTGCCCCGCAGACACTGGGAACCGGCAGGAGGGCTGGCCGCCAGCTCCTTACATTTGCTTCGCTTCTCTTTCTTTTTCCTTGCTCTGCTTTGCTTTGCTCTGCTCTTCCGGGCACACTTTTGCTTTTCCTTCTCTCCTTTCCTCTGCTGTTCCTGCCCCTGCTTTGCTTTGCTTTGCCTCAGATTGCTTTGCTTTGGTTCGTTTGCTTTGTCTTTCCTGGCAATGCTTTGCTTTTCCTCGTGCTACTTTGCTTCGCTTTCCTTTGCCTTGCTCTGCTTTTCTGGCCGTGCTTTGTTTGGTTTTGCTTTACTTTGCCTTCCCTCTTTGACACTGTTTTAGTTTTCCTCGTGCTGCCTTGCTTTCCCTTTCTCTGCTTTGCCTTCCCTGCGCATGCTTTCTTTTGCTTTTTCAGGCCACGCTTTCCTTTGTTTAGCTTTGCTTTGTATTCCTGGCACTGCTTCTCTTTTCCTTCTCTACGTTGCTTTGTTTTCCTACCCCCGCTGTGCTTCGCCTTGCCTCAATTTCTTTCTTTCCTTTGCTCTACCTTTCCTGGCCCTGCTTTGTTTTTGCTTGTGCTACTTTGCTCTGCTTTGCTTTGCCTTACTGTCATTTGCCTTTCCTGGCCATGCTTTGCTTTGCTTTTCTTACCCCTGCTTTTCTTTCCTTTTCTGGCCCTGCTTTCTTTTACTTTGCTTCACTTTGCCTTGAATTCCAGACAGTGCTTTGCTTTGTCTTGTGCTGCTTTGCTTTGTTTTGCATTGCTGTGCTTTGCATTCCCTGGCCCTCATTTTTGTTTTTCTTCCCCCTCCCCCCCCCCCCAACCCCCCCCCCACCGCCCCCCCCCCCCCGCCATGCTTTCCTTTGTTTTGCTTTGCTTTGTGTTCCTGGCTCTGCTATGCATTTCTTTGTGCTGTTTTGCTCTGCTTTGCTTTGCCTTGCTCTGCTTTGCCTTTCCTGGCCATGCTTTGCTTTGCTTTTTCTGGCCCTACTTTGCTTTGGTTGTTTTGTTTGTTCGGTTGTTTTTTTTTTACCCTTTTTCCTTTGTTTTTTTCTGGCCGTGCTTTGCTTTTCCTTATGCCACTTTCTTTTCCCTAGCGGGGCTTTGCTTTGCCTTGCTCTGCTTTCCTCCGCATTGCTCTGCTCTGCTCTGCTTTGCTGCTCTAGGCTTCTTTTGCAGACCGTCCCACCGATTTTGCCGACGAGTCGATCGGTGTATTTAGAAACACGTAAACCCTCAGACGCACACCTTGACCTCCCCCCACCTTGGCGACTGTCCCCTCGGAACTGGCGGACGAGGGGACAGGGATCTGGCCACCGGGCCGGGTCTATTCTGTGGCCCCCGCTGTCCGGCAAGCCGCCAGGTGGGCCCCGTTGCTATTCGTCTCGGGAGGGTGGGGGTTGCGAACGACGCTAAGTAACTACGTGATTCCTAAAAGTAAAGGGGGAAACAGACAACGATTATTATTATTATTACTACTACTGTTTTTATTATGTTTTCGTTATATATATATTTACTCTAATTTAGTACTTTCTTTTGTAATAACTCTTAAGTAGTATATATAATATTATATATCTATGGATCGTTTATGTAACGATAAAAAGCTAAAGCAAACCGGCCGGGCAGCCAGCCACACCGAGTCGCACAGGTGGCGAGCTGCTCGTGACCGAGCGGGAGCCTCTTATGTCAGAGCGGCCGGCGGCCGGAAGCAACCGGGGGCCGCTGCCACACCCTCGCCTTCTTGAACGCCCGCCTCCCCGTAACCCGGCAACGGGCCCCTCCCTATTCGTCTGGGGCGGGTGGGGGGTGCGATTTCGAAGGACACTAAGGAACTACACGTTTCGTATTCACAGCACTGTTTTTCTTTGCTTTGCTTTTCCTGGCCCTGCTTTGCTTTGCTTTGCATTCGTGGCACCGCTTTGTTTTTCCCGGCCCTGTTTTGCTTTGTTTTTACTGACCCCGATTCGTTTTGCTTTTCCTGGCCCTGCTTGACTTTTCTTTGCCCGATAAGGCTTTCTTTTTCCTCGCAGGGTTTGCTTTGCTTTGCCTTGCTCTGCTTTGCCTTCCCTGGCCCTGCTACGTTTTGCTTCTTCCGGCCACGCTTTCCTTTGCTTAGCTTTGCTTCGTATTCCTGGCGCAGCTTTGCTTTTTCTTCTCTGCTTTGCTTTGCTTCTCCTACCCCTGCTGTGCTTCGCCTCGCCTCAAAGTCCTTTGCTTTGCCTTTCCTGGCCCTGCTTTGCTTTTCCTTGTGCTACTTTGCTCTGCTCTGCTTTGCCTTACTGTCATTTGCCTTTCCTGGCCATGCTTTGCTTTGCTTTTCTTACCCCTGCTTTTCTTTCCTTTTCTGGCCCTGCTTTCTTTTACTTTGCTTCACTTTGCCTTGAATTCCTGACAGTGCTTTGCTTTGTCTTGTGCTGCTTTGCTTTGTTTTGCATTGCTGTGCTTTGCATTCCCTGGCCCTCGTTTTTTTTTTTTTTCTTTCTTCGCTCCCCCCCCCCACCTCCCCCCGTCCCCCCCCCCCCCCCTCCCCCCCCCCCCGACCATGCCTTCCTTTGTTTTGCTTTGCTTTGTGTTCCTGGCTCTGCTATGCATTTCTTTGTGCTGCTTTGCTCTGCTTTGCTTTGCCTTGCTCTGCATTCCCTGGCCCTCATTTTTTTTTTTTTTCTCCCCCCCCACCCCGGCCATGCCTTCCTTTGTTTGCTTTGCTTTGTGTTCCTGGCTCTGCTATGTATTTCTTTGTGCTGCTTTGCTCTGCTTTGCCTTTCCTGGCCATGCTTTGCTTTGCTTTTTCTGGCCCTACTTTGTTTTGTTTTTTGTTTTTTTTTTTGTTTGTTTGTTTGTTTGTTTTTTACCCTTTTTCCTTTGTTTTTTCTGGCCGTGCTTTGCTTTTCCTTATGCCACTTTCTTTTCCCTAGCGGGGCTTTGCTTTGCCTTGCTCTGCTTTCCTCCGCATTGCTCTGCTCTGCTCTGCTTTGCTGCTCTAGGCTCCTTTTGCAGACCGTCCCACCGATTTTGCCGACGAGTCGATCGGTGTATTTAGAAACACGTAAACCCTCAGACGCACACCTTGACCTCCCCCCACCTCGGCGACTGTCCCCTCGGAACTGGCGGACGAGGGGACAGGGATCTGGCCACCGGGCCGGGTCTATTCTGTGGCCCCCGCTGTCCGGCGAGCCGCCAGGTGGGCCCCGTTGCTATTCGTCTGGGGAGGGTGGGGGTTGCGAACGACGCTAAGTAACTACGTGATTCCTAAAAGTAAAGGGGGAAACAGACAACGATTATTATTATTATTACTACTACTGTTTTTATTATGTTTTCGTTATATATATATTTACTCTTATTTAGTACTTTCTTTTGTAATAACTCTTAAGTAGTATATATAATATTATATATCTATGGATCGTTTATGTAACGATAAAAAGCTAAAGCAAACCGGCCGGGCAGCCAGCCACACCGAGTCGCACAGGTGGCGAGCTGCTCGTGACCGAGCGGGAGCCTCTTATGTCAGAGCGGCCGGCGGCCGGAAGCAACCGGGGGCCGCTGCCACACCCTCGCCTTCTTGAACGCCCGCCTCCCCGTAACCCGGCAACGGGCCCCTCCCTATTCGTCTGGGGCGGGTGGGGGGTGCGATTTCGAAGGACACTAAGGAACTACACGTTTCGTATTCACAGCACTGTTTTTCTTTGCTTTGCTTTTCCTGGCCCTGCTTTGCTTTGCTTTGCATTCGTGGCACCGCTTTGTTTTTCCCGGCCCTGTTTTGCTTTGTTTTTACTGACCCCGATTCCTTTTGCTTTTCCTGGCCCTGCTTGACTTTTCTTTGCCCGATAAGGCTTTCTTTTTCCTCGCAGGGTTTGCTTTGCTTTGCCTTGCTCTGCTTTGCCTTCCCTGGCCCTGCTACGTTTTGCTTCTTCCGGCCACGCTTTCCTTTGCTTAGCTTTGCTTCGTATTCCTAGCGCCGCTTTGCTTTTTCTTCTCTGCTTTGCTTTGCTTCTCCTACCCCTGCTGTGCTTCGCCTCGCCTCAAAGTCCTTTGCTTTGCCTTTCCTGGCCCTGCTTTGCTTTTCCTCGTGCTACTTTGCTTTGCCTTGGTCTGCTTTGCTTTTCCTCGTGCTACTTTGCTTTGCCTTGGTCTGCTTTGCTTTTCCTTGCCGTGCTTTGTTTTGTTTTGCTCTGCTTTATATTCACCGCATCGCCTTGCTTTCCTTGGCCCTGCATTTTTTTTTTTTTTTTTCTCTGTCCCTCTTTGTTTAGCTTTCCCTGGACCTGCTTTGCTTTGCTTTGCGTTCGGGGCACCTCTTTGCTTTTCCTGGACCTCCTTTGCTTGGGTTTTTCTCGCCCTTCTTTGTTTTGCTTTTCCCGGCCCTGCCTTGCTTTGTTTGGCTTTATTTCGTATTCATGACGCCGCTTTTCTTTTCCTGGACCTCCTTTGCTTGGGTTTTTCTCGCCCTTCTTTGTTTTGATTTCCTGGCCCTGCTTTGCTTTGTTTTTACTGACCCCGATTCCTTTTGCTTTTCCTGGCCCTGCTTGACTTTTCTTTGCCCGATAAGGCTTTCTTTTTCCTCGCAGGGTTTGCTTTGCTTTGCCTTGCTCTGCTTTGCCTTCCCTGGCCCTGCTACGTTTTGCTTCTTCCGGCCACGCTTTCCTTTGCTTAGCTTTGCTTCGTATTCCTGGCGCTGCTTTGCTTTTTCTTCTCTGCTTTGCTTTGCTTCTCCTACCCCTGCTGTGCTTCGCCTCGCCTCAAAGTCCTTTGCTTTGCCTTTCCTGGCCCTGCTTTGCTTTTCCTTGTGCTACTTTGCTCTGCTTTGCTTTGCCTTACTGTCATTTGCCTTTCCTGGCCATGCTTTGCTTTGCTTTTCTTACCCCTGCTTTTCTTTCCTTTTCTGGCCCTGCTTTGTTTTACTTTGCTTCACTTTGCCTTGAATTCCAGACAGTGCTTTGCTTTGTCTTGTGCTGCTTTGCTTTGTTTCGCATTGCTGTGCTTTGCATTCCCTGGCCCTGTTTTTTTTTTTCCTTTCTTCGCCCCCCCCCCCCCCCCCCCCCCCCCCCCCCCGGCCATGCCTTCCTTTGTTTTGCTTTGCTTTGTGTTCCTGGCTCTGCTATGCATTTCTTTGTGCTGCTTTGCTCTGCTTTGCTTTGCCTTGCTCTGCATTCCCTGGCCCTCATTTTTTTTTTTTCTCCCCCCCCCACCCCGGCCATGCCTTCCTTTGTTTTCCTTTGCTTTGTGTTCCTGGCTCTGCTATGTATTTCTTTGTGCTGCTTTGCTCTGCTTTGCCTTTCCTGGCCATGCTTTGCTTTGCTTTTTCTGGCCCTACTTTGCTTTGGTTTTTTTTGTTTGTTTGTTTGTTTTTTGTTTTTTTTTTTTTGTGTTTTTTTTTTTTTTTACCCTTTTTCCTTTGTTTTTTTCTGGCCGTGCTTTGCTTTTCCTTATGCCACTTTCTTATCCCTAGCGGGGCTTTGCTTTGCCTTGCTCTGCTTTCCTCCGCATTGCTCTGCTCTGCTCTGCTTTGCTGCTCTAGGCTCCTTTTGCAGACCGTCCCACCGATTTTGCCGACGAGTCGATCGGTGTATTTAGAAACACGTAAACCCTCAGACGCACACCTTGACCTCCCCCCACCTCGGCGACTGTCCCCTCGGAACTGGCGGACGAGGGGACAGGGATCTGGCCACCGGGCCGGGTCTATTCTGTGGCCCCCGCTGTCCGGCGAGCCGCCAGGTGGGCCCCGTTGCTATTCGTCTGGGGAGGGTGGGGGTTGCGAACGACGCTAAGTAACTACTCGATTCGTAAAAGTAAAGGGGGAAACTGACAACGATGATTATTATTATTGCTACTACTCTTTTTATTATGTTTTCGTTATATATATATTTACTCTTATTTAGTACTTTCTTTTGTAATAACTTTTAAGTAGTATATGTAATATTAAATATCTATCGATCGTTTATGTAACGATAAAAAGCTAAAGCAAACCGGCCGGGCAGCCAGCCACACCGAGTCGCACAGGTGGCGAGCTGCTCGTGACCGAGCGGGAGCCTCTTATGTCAGAGCGGCCGGCGGCCGGAAGCAACCGGGGGCCGCTGCCACACCCTCGCCTTCTTGAACGCCCGCCTCCCCGTTACCCGGCAACGGGCCCCTCCCTATTCGTCTGGGGCGGGTGGGGGCTGCGATTTCGAACGACACTAAGGAACTACACGTTTCGTATTCACAGCGCTGTTTTTCTTTGCTTTGCTTTTCCTGGCCCTGCTTTGCTTTGCTTTGCATTCGTGGCACCGCTTTGTTTTTCCCGGCCCTGTTTTGCTTTGTTTTTACTGACCCCGATTCGTTTTGCTTTTCCTGGCCCTGCTTGACTTTTCTTTGCCCGATAAGGCTTTCTTTTTCCTCGCAGGGTTTGCTTTGCTTTGCCTTGCTCTGCTTTGCCTTCCCTGGCCCTGCTACGTTTTGCTTCTTCCGGCCACGCTTTCCTTTGCTTAGCTTTGCTTCGTATTCCTGGCGCAGCTTTGCTTTTTCTTCTCTGCTTTGCTTTGCTTCTCCTACCCCTGCTGTGCTTCGCCTCGCCTCAAAGTCCTTTGCTTTGCCTTTCCTGGCCCTGCTTTGCTTTTCCTTGTGCTACTTTGCTCTGCTTTGCTTTGCCTTACTGTCATTTGCCTTTCCTGGCCATGCTTTGCTTTGCTTTTCTTACCCCTGCTTTTCTTTCCTTTTCTGGCCCTGCTTTGTTTTACTTTGCTTCACTTTGCCTTGAATTCCAGACAGTGCTTTGCTTTGTCTTGTGCTGCTTTGCTTTGTTTCGCATTGCTGTGCTTTGCATTCCCTGGCCCTCTTTTTTTTTTTTCTTTCTTCGCCCCCCCCCCCCTTCTCCCCCCGCCCCCCCCCCCCCCCCCCCGGCCATGCCTTCCTTTGTTTTGCTTTGCTTTGTGTTCCTGGCTCTGCTATGCATTTCTTTGTGCTGCTTTGCTCTGCTTTGCTTTGCTTTGCTCTGCATTCCCTGGCCCTCATTTTTTTTTTTTTTTCTCCCCCCCCCACCCCGGCCATGCCTTCCTTTGTTTGCTTTGCTTTGTGTTCCTGGCTCTGCTATGTATTTCTTTGTGCTGCTTTGCTCTGCTTTGCCTTTCCTGGCCATGCTTTGCTTTGCTTTTTCTGGCCCTACTTTGCTTTGTTTTTTTTGTTTGTTTGTTTGTTTTTTGCTTTTTGGTTTTTTTTTTTTACCCTTTTTCCTTTGTTTTTTCTGGCCGTGCTTTGCTTTTCCTTATGCCACTTTCTTTTCCCTAGCGGGGCTTTGCTTTGCCTTGCTCTGCTTTCCTCCGCATTGCTCTGCTCTGCTCTGCTTTGCTGCTCTAGGCTTCTTTTGCAGACCGTCCCACCGATTTTGCCGACGAGTCGATCGGTGTATTTAGAAACACGTAAACCCTCAGACGCACACCTTGACCTCCCCCCACCTCGGCGACTGTCCCCTCGGAACTGGCGGACGAGGGGACAGGGATCTGGCCACCGGGCCGGGTCTATTCTGTGGCCCCCGCTGTCCGGCGAGCCGCCAGGTGGGCCCCGTTGCTATTCGTCTGGGGAGGGTGGGGGTTGCGAACGACGCTAAGTAACTACTCGATTCGTAAAAGTAAAGGGGGAAACTGACAACGATTATTATTACTACTACTCTTTTTATTATGTTTTCGTTATATATATATTTACTCTTATTTAGTACTTTCTTTTGTAATAACTTTTAAGTAGTATACGTAATATTAAATATCTATCGATCGTTTATATAACGATAAAAAGCTAAAGCAAACCGGCCGGGCAGCCAGCCACAGCGAGTCGCACAGGTGGCGAGCTGCTCGTGACCGAGCGGGAGCCTCTTATGTCAGAGCGGCCGGCGGCCGGAAGCAACCGGGGGCCGCTGCCACACCCTCGCCTTCTTGAACGCCCGCCTCCCCGTTACCCGGCAACGGGCCCCTCCCTATTCGTCTGGGGCGGGTGGGGGGTGCGATTTCGGACGACACTAAGGAACTACACGTTTCGTATTCACAGCACTGTTTTTCTTTGCTTTGCTTTTCCTGGCCCTGCTTTGCTTTGCTTTGCATTCGTGGCACCGCTTTGTTTTTCCCGGCCCTGTTTTGCTTTGTTTTTACTGACCCCGATTCCTTTTGCTTTTCCTGGCCCTGCCTGACTTTTCTTTGCCCGATAAGGCTTTCTTTTTCCTCGCAGGGTTTGCTTTGCTTTGCCTTGCTCTGCTTTGCCTTCCCTGGCCCTGCTACGTTTTGCTTCTTCCGGCCACGCTTTCCTTTGCTTAGCTTTGCTTCGTATTCCTGGCGCCGCTTTGCTTTTTCTTCTCTGCTTTGCTTTGCTTCTCCTACCCCTGCTGTGCTTCGCCTCGCCTCAAAGTCCTTTGCTTTGCCTTTCCTGGCCCTGCTTTGCTTTTCCTCACGCTACTTTGCTTTGCCTTGGTCTGCTTTGCTTTTCCTTGCCGTGCTTTGTTTTGTTTTGCTCTGCTTTGTATTCACCGCATCGCCTTGCTTTCCTTGGTCCTGCATTTTTTTTTTTTTTTTTTCTCTGTCCCTCTTTGTTTAGCTTTCCCTGGACCTGCTTTGCTTTGCTTTGCGTTCGCGGCACCTCTTTGCTTTTCGCGGACCTCCTTTGCTTGGGTTTTTCTCGCCCTTCTTTGTTTTGCTTTTCCCGGCCCTGCCTTGCTTTGTTTGGCTTTATTTCGTATTCATGACGCCTCTTTTCTTTTCCTGGACCTCCTTTGCTTGGGTTTTTCTCGCCCTTCTTTGTTTTGCTTTTCCTGGCCCTGCTTTGCTCTGTTTGGCTTTACTTTGTGTTCAGGACGCCGCTTTTCTTTTCCTGGACCTCCTTTGCTTTGGTTTCTCTCGCCCCCTGCTTCGTTTTGCTTTTCCTGGCCCTCCTTGACTTTGCTTTTCTTCGTTCCGCTTTCTTTCCCCTAGCGGGGCTTTGCTCTGTCTCGCTCCGCTTTCCTCTGCAACGCTCTGCTCTGCTTTGCTGCGCTAGGCTTCCTTTGCGGACCGTCCCGCCGATTTTGCCGACGAGTCGATCGGTGTGTATTTACGAACGCATAAACCCTCGGACGACGCGCACCTTGGCCTCCCCGTAGCCCGGTGACTGTCCCCTCGGAACCGGAGGGTGGGGGCAGGAGGGCTGGCCACCCGGCACCGTCTGTTCCGCATTCCCCGCCGCTCTCTGGCGAGCGCGAGCCTCCAGGTGGGTCCCGCTGCTGCTATTCGGCTGGGAACGGTGTCGGGTGAGGTTTTCGAGGACGCTAAGCGACATCACGCGATTCCCCAAAGGACAAAAACTACCGCTTTGCTTTTCCCCTGTGCTGCTTTGCTTTGTTTTGCCTTGCTCTGCTTTGTCTTCCCTGGCCCTGTTTTGCTTTGCTTCTCCTGGCCCTTCTTTGCTTTGCTTCCCTTTGTCGCGCTTTGCTTCGCTTCGCTTCGCTTTGCTTTGTCTTCCCTGGCCCTGTTTTGCTTTGCTTCTCCTGGCCCTTCTTTGCTTTGCTTCCCTTTGTCGCGCTTTGCTTCGCTTCGCTTCGCTTTGCTTTCCTTTTCCTCGCTTTGCTTTTCCTCGCTCTTCTCCGCTTCGCTTTCCCTGCGCTTGCTTCCATTTGCTTTCCTTAGCGCTGCTTATTTTGATTCGGTTTGTATCGCCGGCACCCATTTCCTTTGCTTTGCAGTCTTTGCTCTTCCTACTCTGCTTTGCTTTTCCTGGCGCTGTTTTTTCCTTTGCCGTTCCCTAGGCCTGATTTGCCACAAGGTTTTTCCTCGTAGAGCTTTGGTTTGTTTTTTTTTTTGCCTCGCTTTGCACCGCTCTGCTCCGCTTCGCCGTGCTAGCTAGCCCTTCTTTTGCGGACCGTCCCACCGATTTTGCCGATCGATGCGTTTACGCACACGTGAACGCTAGGTCACCTAATTTGGCCTCCCCGCAGCCCGCCAACCGTGCCTTTGGAGCTGGCGGGTGGGGGCGTGGGGGTCGGCCACCCAGCCGAGTCTATTCCACGACCCCTGCCGCCTGGCGAGCCGCCAGGTGAGCTCCACTGCTGTTCGCCTGGGGGGGGGGGGGGGGGGGGGGGGCGAGGTTTCGAAAGACGGTAAGTAATTCCTAAAGCCGCAGCGGAAAACAGGCAACATTAAGAATAATAATAATTATGACTATTATTATTATTATTATTATTATTATTATTATTATTAAATAATGGTGAAAATAATAATAACGATGATAATAATAATAAAATAATAATAAGTAATAATGAGTAATAATAATAATAATAAATAATAATAATAAAATAATAAAAAATAACAACAACAACAACAATAATATTTATTTTCAAAAACAGCTAAAGCAATCCGGCCAGGCAAGGTCGAGGTCGCGAACGCGCGCCTCGCTCCGAGGGGGGCCGACAGGTCTACCCGCGCCCGCAACCCCCCCCCCCGCGGTTAGGGAGGCCAGGTCTACCCGCCGCCCGGAACCGATCAGGCGCACCCGCCCTGCGAGACGCGGACGCGCGCCTCGCTCCGACGGGGGCCGCCAGGTCTACCCGCGCACCCCCCAGACTCGTTAGGGAGGCCAGGTCTACCCGCCGCCCGGAAAGGACCGGGCGGACCCGCGCGCCTCCAACGAACGGGGACGCAACGTCAATCCGACGGTCCCCCGTGGCGAGCCCCCGACGAGGGGGGCCGCCGCCGCCGCCGGGTGAAGCGGCCGCCGGGTCTGGCGCTCGCCTAGTCGTCCCTCCGGCTCCCCA